>NW_011500066.1:203843-205426 GCF_000495115.2 Populus euphratica
AACCGGTTATAATCACCTTTTTTTTTTAAAAAAAAAAGATTTATCTTTGGATTAGAAACCAAGTAATGATTTTATACTTTAGAAAGCATTAACTTATGGAGGAATTATAGACTATATAAATAACGAAGCTTTAGCTATATGTATTGATATAAAATTGAAGAATAAAATGCACTCAGAAATGAAATAAAATAAACCAGAAAAGAATTAAATTAGGATCTTCCCGTGGCTAATATGGATATGAAAACGTAAAAGTCCTCCAGCTCGAATTACAAAGCAAAAATGAGCGTAAGATTCACTGGTTTGCCTTCAAACGTCAAGTCCCCTCTTTCCTTTATCGGAACTTGTGGCAAGATTTCCGGAAGATTTCATTTAATTTAGCTTTACAGTTAATATTGTGGGTTTGGTTTTTTGGAAATTAATACCTTGAATCACAGTGATAACAATTTATATATTTTTTAATTTTAAAATTTTTAAAATTAGCTAAAATATGTACAAACTAATTAATTTATATAATTATTAATTTTAAAATTTATAAAATTAATCACTTAAAATACATAAATTACATAATATTTATCCCATAAATGGTTCAGCAATGCTAACCAATAGATTAGTGGTCATATTCTATCTATAATTGAAAAAAACAATATTTCTCATGCTAACTTTCTTTTCTTTTTAATTTTTAATAATTGTTTTCGAGAACACAATCTTCACTAATACTCCACGTATTCCCAAAGCCTTCTCTAATTGCCAACATAACTCTTCTTTATTACCAATGATGCAATACTCTAAGACTTGCATATTTCCAGGCCACCTCACTAAACTGCATTTTATGTTATTAAAATACCGATGAAAGCATCACCTCTCTTTTTTAATGATTTTTTTTTTTAAAATTTTATGGATGTATTTAAACTTGTACAAGATAACCGACAAAAGGAAAAGCCTATCAAATATCCAGCCGATGATCTTTTGCTGTAGCCTATAACAAATGAGCCAGACTGTACAATCCACCCTTTGCCGTCAGGGGACTTTAGAGTGCCAATGAGTTGTGTTCGAGATATGCTAATGGTTTGGAATTTTTTATTATATTTTAAGAGAATGTTTGGTTTGGAGAAGGTTTTTATAGCTGTAATTTTAAAAAATAATTTTTTTTTGTTAATTAAATTTAGATATATATTTAGTAAAAATTATGGTTGAAAGTTTATGTATAATAAAAAAAATAAATATAAAATGTTTACTAAAATTGTGATTGTGGTCGTTTTTTAAATTATTTTTTTAATATATTAAAATAATATTTTTAATATTAATGCATCGAAATGATATGAAAATACAACAAATATATTAATTTCAATAAAAAATAAAAAAATTTAAATTTTTTTAAAAACGCTTTTAAAACGTAAAAACATATAAGATTTTATAAAACTCAGTTAAAAATATATAAAAACTGTTTTATAAAAACTATATTTCAAACTTAATTTTTTTAATAAATTCATAATATAAAACTTAATTTAATTTATTATCAAACATCTTATTATATTTATTTCATCGCAAAACAATGGATAACAAAGCAGCCTGGAAGTTGGCGT
>NW_011500066.1:205734-217286 GCF_000495115.2 Populus euphratica
GCTGTATATGCCGCCGTTCTCTTATTAAAATTTTGAAAATGTGATATGAAATAAGGGTACATACATGATGACTCTAATTGTCAGCACACATTCTTCTCTAATTTGATTAGATGAATATTTTCCAGCTGTTTAGAAAAGAAACCCCGTATTGAAGGTAAAGCGCAAGAATTCCCTTGTTATTCTGGAAATTCGGATCCCCCCATTAGTTGCAAAACTAGGGTTCTTAATGCTCTTCACCTTGAGTTTCCTGTACTGCTCCTTCGTGGTTCTAGCTGTTAATGACTTCTAATTATCGTTTTCTTTTGTAAATGATAACATGGACTAATTGGATGGATTATCTGAGTGATTCCATGGAGGTTATAGACATCGGTGATTTTACACTCGCATAACAACAATTGTTCACAAAATTAGGCCAAACCAGTTGCTAATGGAGTGATGAATGAGCATGATGCGGAGATTATAGGAAACTATCAACTTGTGTTGAATAATGAGAATCACGTCGGCTAGGATGGGCAGATGGAAGAAAAAAAAATAGATGGAGAGGTAATCTCAGCCACGTCAAACCAAAGTTTTAAAATTCGATCTAATAATCAACCCAGCTCAAAATTTAAGTTGTTAATTTTGCTTAGATTACTTAATTTTGATCTGGTCATTAGATCATCAGGTCACCCTTGAGTTGTTTTATAAATTTAAAAAATATTATTTTAATTTAAAAAATAAATATTTAATGGGTTGTAACCGGCTTTTAATCGGGTCTCTTGAAGTAAAATTACCTGATTACTTGGGTTTTGATTTTTTTAAACTTTACTCAATTCCAAACCTAAGTTAATCAAATCTCAAATTGATTTGTTAGACTGAATTTTATAAACTGAACCACGTATTGAATTTTTTATATTTTGTACGAGGGCCGTAGCTCACACACACTTTCATAAGAATATGGACTTGAGAATAATAATAAACTTGCTTGATTTTAAGCTCGGTAGTAGCTATTAAGACATTTTATATAAAAAAAAAAAGGCAAAAAGAAGAATATGGATGCGGAAGGTCAGACAGAGAATGTGATGGATTTACCTCGAAAGGAATGGAAAAAAGAAAAAACAATTCTTTCTTGATTTATTTTTCATTGCATAAACTTTGTTTTTTTTATCAAGAAAATCATATGAATTGAAAACGCATTTAAAACATTGGCATGCCATGTTATAATTATTGGATCTATTTAACAATATGGTGTAAACTGTGTTTTTATAAATTTTAAATTTTTTTATTTTAAATAATTTTTTATTTATTGATATAAAAAATAATTTTACAAAATAAAAATTTATTATTTTAATTGTTTTAATATATTTTTAAATAAAAAATATTTTAAATTATTACTGTTATTATAATTCCAAATATATCAAATTCTCGGCGAAAGGGCTAAGGAGCTTGACTCTCTTTTTCTTGCTCTACAATCCGGCAACCCCCATTAACATATCTAAACCCAAATACAATCACAGAAAATGTCACACTCAATTTTCTCGGCAATGTAATAGAAATCGAAAAAAATGATTTTGCTTTTACAATTATTTTATTATATAGCATGAATAAAGAAAAAATAAAATAAAGTCCAAACCCTAAATAAAGAGAAAGGAGAGAGAGACCGGCAAGAAAGAGAGGGCCAGACGAGGTTGTGATTAGCGAGCCAATCGTAGAGGACAGGGACCAAAGTCTTCCATTGTGTGTATCTCTCGTTCACCCCCATTCCCGATTTCTCCTACTCTCCTCTCCTCTCCTCTCCTCTTCTTTGCTTTCCCGCCTTCCTCTGCCCTCTTTCTCTCTCTCTTTCTTTAGGAGCCACCCACGGCAACGTTTGTTTTGTTTTTTTAAAAAACTGCGTGGGGTGAGTTTTAAAAGTTCAATTTTCTAGTTCTTTTTATAATTTTAATTTGTTAATATTAAAAATAAGAAAAAATATTTCACTACAGTTTTAATATAATACTTTTGAAAAACATTAATATAATTATATTATACAATACATCAAAAAGATGAGTTTTTAGAACTACTGTTTATCACTTTTTTATAATATATGTGAATTGCAATAATGTGTTTTTTCTAATTTTTACTTTATTCTTTAACTTTTATTTTGTGTCATTTAATCTTTTTGAGCTTAAATTAACCTATAATTATATATATTTTAGGATGGATGGTTGAATTGAAAGGTAAGATACTGAAATAAAAGTCTCAGGTAACAGAGGGGGTGGTTAAAACTTTTATGGACATATTTATTTTAATCCTCGTCTTCTTTAGATATTAAACGAGTAGTCCCTTGAACTATAAGAAAATATATTTTAATACTTAATTTTATTTTACTCTTTTTTAGTTTTTTTGCTAGGAAAAGAGAGAGGATGTCACCTGATTTTAGCTTAAAAAAAAAGATGGACATTGATAAAAATTACAAACACAAAAACAATTAATTTTTATGTCAAAATGTTTTACAAGATAAAAAAAATTATATTTAAGTATTTATTTACCTTAAAAACATCTAAAAAAACATATTTGAACTCAAAAATAAATTTTTATTGTAGGTGAATTTTAAGTTTTAAGACAGTTTATTGGATTTTTTATCATCATTGATTGGTTTGGTTTAATAAGATCTTTAGAAGATTCTAGGTTAAAATAAATTTTTGAATAAAAAACCAAAAGACCTCGTTTTTCCAAACATTAATTATAATTGCGCAAATGACGCATTTTTTTTATATGCTTGGAGCATATGAACGCCCCATTAAATTTTTTTTGAAATAAAACAAAGGCTCGTACACAAGTCATTGTTTTATTTAATCAGGATTTGGATCTAGTTTATGAGGCCCTGACGACCTGACCTGATTATTGTTATTGTTATTATAATTTTTAGTTTTTTTAAAAAAATAATGTATTATTTGTATATATTTTTTAAAATAAATTTTAGATTTATATTTTAATTAGTTTATAATTATTTTTAAATGATATTAAGTGTGTTTAATTTATTAAGATATATGTATAATTCATCTGTGATTTTTTTTAATTTTATATAGATTAAATTTTTTTAATATGAATTTTTTTATATAAATTTTCATATGTGCAACATTGCATTATTTTTTTAATTATTATTTGGTAAATTTTATGTGCATGTCAGTTTTTATTATAAATTTTATGTGTTTTTCTATTATAAATTTATTTTAATTAAAAAAGTAATTGAATATAACAAGATAAATTAACATTATAATGTTAGATATATTAATTTTCACTTTTAGCTTAGTTTTCTCAATTCCATTTTTATTTATTATTAATCTTCATTTGTTGAAAAACACGAAACTATAAAAACATTTTGAGCATAATCTGTTAAACACCATTTAAAAGACAAACACAAGTTACTACATATAGGATTAAATAAAGTTGTAGCAAAACATGTTAATATTATAGTTTTGATTTAAAAATATATTAAAATAATGTATTTTTAAAAAAAATTATTTTTAAAATTAATTCATTAAAATAATTTAAAAATATTTTAAAAAATATTTAATTTGAAATAAACAAAAATTTTGAAAACACTTTTAAATATAAAAATAACTATGGAATTATTCTTTCAATTTGGCACAAACATGCCTATACCCTTGTGCTCAGGGATACAATATATAATATTTTTTAAATCATTGCTTATAGTCATGGAATTTAATCCTGAAGATGGACTTTTATAATTCAATGAATATTTTGTCATTAATTTAATGTTTGAGATTGATAATTGTTTTTAAAAATATATTTTATTTAAAAATATATAAAAATAATATTTTTTTATTTTTAAAAAAATTATTTTTAATATCAATACATCTAAATAATCCAAATATATAAAAAAATATACAAAAAACACTTTTTAATTGCAAAAACAAATACACTGTAAATATTCAAACATTTAACATGAATTTTACGTAGACAATATTCAAGTAATAGCTATTATTTATATACTCTTCTAAAGGTAACAATGACTAACATGATAAAATCAAAAGCCCTTAAAGTTTCATCCCAATGAAAAACGTTGTTTTCATAAGCAAATCATAGTCACACAAATACATAAATAAATAAATAAAATGGGATGCAATGACTTAGATTTTCTATGAAATTTAGTAAAAAATAATTACTAGAACAAGATTATTAATCAAGTTATGATTAATCTAGAAGAACATATTTACCTTTTTAAACGGTTGTTCCAACATAAGAGTTTTTAAACAAACGTATCCATTACAACACTGTCAACTTGACAAATAAAAACATTACCAAATAGCTTCAGTTCATCCCTTAGCGAAAGAAATTCAAGTAATCTATCAAGAAAAATGGTGATAACATCTCCTTTTAAAATGATTAATGATGATGAATGGCAATCACCTTCATTGCGATATGTTAAAAATGTGTCCTCTTGCATTAAAAATATGTACACTTGCATTTCAGTGTTTGGCCTAGCGGTGGAAGGGATTTATCGCTTTCCACTGCATCTGGATTCGAGCCCTGGCGTGCACGCCTGTCACCCCCGCGGTACCTTATATGCCTACTGGATTTGCAGGGTATTCAGTGGGCCGTGAGGATTAGTCGTGGTGGCGCAAGCTGGCCCGGACACCCCACGTAAATAAAAAAAAAATGTATCCTCTATCAAAATAAATACACAAATCGGACGCATCACATTATAGTTTCACTAATAGCTATGTTACCTGCGCTTCAATCAAATAATTATAATTTTTGTAAAAAAGCTTTTGAACAAGATAAAAAAAAAGATATTTTGTTTATTTTTTAATTCCTCATATCACTTTTTTTATTTAAAAATATATGAAAAAACAAAGGGATGAGAATATAATAAAAAATACATTTGAAACAAGAATTTCTTCTAGATTTTTGCCGAATCACCCTAGTTTTGGGTTAATCTAACAAGTCGACTAGTTTACTCCGAATCAATTACAAGCTCAGATTTTAAATGAAACAGATCTACTTATTGCTATTGGGTCAATTTCCTTGCAGAACCTAAAGCGCATTGAGTTCTGTTTTGGGCATGGCCCTAAGCTATTGAATCCGAGTTAAAAAAAGGATCTAAAAATGGTTTAGTGATAAAAAGGCTCACTTGAATGTTAAGTCATGGTGATAAATAGTATCTAAATTTTTTTAGATCCTAGTTTTGAGACTCAATATTGTTGGATTTGACGAGGTGAACTAAAGCAAAACATCAAATAAAAAAATCAAATTCTCGAGTCTCATTTCTCAACCACACACAATCTCAATATACGATTTTTTTTAAATAATACAAAACCATGAAGAAAATATTATTTTGAAGTAAGGAAAAAAATTAAAAATTTTAAAATTTCTTGGGTTTGACGCACAATCTCAATATATATTTTTTAAAATAATAGTACAAAAACATAACAAAAATATAATTTAAAATAAAGAAAAAAACTTAAAAACTATTGATTTTTTTTTTAAATAATTTTCAAAAAGTAAAATCGAACATGATTTAATTAGGAAATTCAACCCAACTTGAAAATAAAAAAAATATATCATCATTAAATTTTTTTACAATATAAAAAAAATCTCATCAATTTATTTGGAAAAATAAATTTAAATCAAAGAAGACAATGACAAATAAATTTAATTAGGTATGGTTACTGGTTTTGAAATACAGTTGTTGATCAATGATCTTCTATTAATATTCAATGGTGGTTTTATATTATAGTGAAGAAATTTTTGTTGATGATGTGTAGAGGCATAGAGAAGCATGAAGGATTGAATTCTCATGCACGTGATAACATAGATTCCTAATTCGTTCATCAAAGGAAATCAATTGTTTTGTTTTTTTACAATCTTTCCATGTCAATGTCCCTGGGGGGATTGCTTTGAATAGCCCTACAAGGGAGCAAGCATTTCCAGTCATCACTTTTCTTGTGGACAATTCTGATCTTTTCTCTTCATTCTACTCAGACCATGGTTTTTGATTGGGCTCTGGAAAACTGCTTATACTCGTAGATAACTTTCAAATTCTATAGGTTACACTGGTAGGATCCAATGCTATGTTGGGTCTTGCATACGTTAGGATCAAAGTAATTTTAGGTTTGTATCAACAGGACCCAGAGTTATTTTGATTCATACACTTTATAGGACCCAACGTTTAATTGGATTTTGCAACTGCAAAAAAAAAAAATCAAGAGGAAAAAAATAAAATTGAAATATCTTAAAATATTTTTTAAAAAATATTTTAGGATAATATTTTTTATTTTTTAAAATCTATTTTTTATATAATCACATCAAAATATTAATAAAAATTTTTTTAAAAAATTTCAAATTTTCTTGGTCTCGCTTCATAGCCAATACAAGGTCAATATATATTCAAATTTCATGGGTATTACTTTACAGCCAAATACAATATTAATATATATTTTTTTAAAAAATCTAAAGTAAAAAAAAAATTAAAATTTTTAAATTTCACGAGTCTCGCTTTGTACTCAAACATAATGTCAATATATATACATATTTTTTAAAAAAATATTTTGAAATAAAAAAATTAAATATTTAAATTTCTCGGGTTTCGCTTCGCAGCCATACATAATATCAATATATATTTTTCAAGAAAATTATTTTGAAGTAAAGAAAGAAATTTAAAATTTTCAAATTTCCCGGATCTCACTTTGCAACCAGATACAATCTTGATATTTTTTTTTAAATAAAATTATTTTGAAGTAAAGAAAAAGATTTAAATTTTCAAATTTTCTATGTCTTGCTAGGCAGTCAGACATAATTTTAATATTTTTTCAAAAAATACTATTCAAAAAATAATACAAAAATATTAAAAATATATTAATTTAAAAAAATGAAAAAATAAAAAATTTTCAAATTTTGTGCATTTAGCTTATCAAAAGTTATTTTAAAAATTAAGAATTAAACAAATTAACATTATGAAATCTTATTATGAGGAAAATCTAACATTTTAATATTTTTAAAAAATATTTTAGGTTTAGTTTGAATGTTGGGTCCAATTGTTAAGTTAGATCCAATAACTTTTAATAAATAAGTCAACGCTTTGAGCTTTTAGATTCTATTTGAGGCATGACCTAACTCTAATGGGTTGAGTAATACCAATAGGTCCAACACTCCTCCTGTGTTTTAAGTCCAGAATTGCAGTTGGGGACGTGACTTTCTTTACCACAAGTCACTAGGTCTGGCTTTGATAGTCATGCCTACCATTGTTGTGTCTTGATTATATTTCAAATTCAAAACACTTCTAAAATTTGCTAATAATGCTGGGCTTTATCTCCCAATCAGGCCCAACAAAGTATTTGACCTGGCCATAAGTGTTTGATTGTGGATAACATTGTAGTGTTATAATCAAACACGCTACTGGGTCTTGTGTTCTAGATAGTGTTTTATAAAAAATTATTTTATATTTTTAAATTATTTTAATATATTAATATTAAAAATAATTTTTTAAATTAAAAAATTAATATTTTAAGATAAAAAATATTTTTAAAAAAAATATTGGGATTACACTCCGAACTACTGTAAATTTATATCATGCTCTGCCGTGACAATACAGCAAGCAAAGAAAAACACGTTGAGTGGAAATACAAAAACGAAGGCCTTTCCACAGCGAGGGCAAGGTTCTTTACTCCTGCAACAAACTGGAAAAAAAAACCTTTCCTAAAGGGAAGGATAGGCTAATAAAAGTCAGCTCAAAACCAAAACGCGAACCTCGAGCACGGTTTGCAAGCTAACACCTTAGCATGCTTCTGTCTCCTTAGGAAGCCATTTCTCAATCAGCCATGTATAAATCTCCTTTCTTCATGAGTTTACTGTCGAACCTCTTCCATCCACACATCAATATGTCATAAACATTAAAGGGTAGGTACCCCTGTAGCCTGTAGGGCTTAAGAAAACAAACAAGGCCATCCTCACTCTATATATAAAGCCATTCCCCAAGAGATCCAAGCCTACAGTTTCTACGCTTCTCAATTCTTAGTAAATAACCAGGAGATGTTAAGTTGAGTTATATCTACAATCTTGAAAGGTAATACATGCAACAGACATGAAAAGAGAGGTATAAACATTACAAAAGGGATATATATACCTGATGTCTTAAAATTTATGCGCTCCTCCCTCTTCTTCTGGCTTTAGTTTCCTTTGATGATAGTAAGGGATGTTTCTTGTTCAGATGGGATACTGAACCTTTTCCTTTTTGAAGTCTTGACGATGATGTTCGAATGGCTAAGGTTTTTTCGTGTAAGAGAAGGGCAATGTCATGCTATGCTGCTTTGAGAATTGGCTTGATGTTTTATTCACCACTCTCGGGTCTACAATGTTACCCTCCCTCTGTAAAACCAAACTACCACTCAAGTATACGAACTGCTGACCCCTCTTCTCAATCTTTTCAACGTCCCAGAATGTTTTGGAGTTGGGTTTGCAGTGGTTCAGGTTTTTGTTTGACAGTAGAGAGATGAGGGACTGTCATGGGAGGCTCTCGGCTGGAGAAGAGAGAGGACACCGTATCGAAATTCCTAACAATTGATACTCAGAAAACATCACAAGAACATGGTATAGAGACTGGCACTGGGTTTAAGGAGTGACCAAGGAATATTGAGAGCTTTGAAGATTTCACAGTTTTTTCCATAATGAGCAAGAACTTCCAGATAAATTGGTGTGTCCATATATATATATATATGTCCTAGGGCTCAGAATTTTAAAACAAAGATTCATCAAAACACTATTACTTAAAGCTGATATTTATGAGACCTCGTATTCTCGATGTTCCATAACATGATAAGCCTTAAATGGGACAAGTTGCTTATTATGGGACCCAATTTAGTGAGCGAGCATCAATTTTGCAACCGCAACATCATATAAAACTAGCTAAAGGTGAGAGTGATCACAAATTCCAAAAGCTTTACTAGGTGCCAAGTAATAATTATGGTTTTAATTTTTTTTGTTTAAAAATATACTAAAATTTAAATTTATTTTATTTTTTTAAATAATTTTTATCATTAATATATTAAAAAAATATAAAAACATAAAAGTTGATATTCAGAAAACATCACAAGAACATGGTATAGAGACTGGCACTGGGTTTAAGGAGTGACCAAGGAATAGTGAGAGCTGTGAAGATTTCACAGTTTTTTCCTTAATAAGCAAGAACTTCCAGATAAATTGGTGTGTGTGTGTCTATATATATATATTACAATTTCAACTACATTTATAAACACTCTTTTTATCTCAAAAATCATACATCAAACTCAATCATACATCAACTTAAAAGACGGTGGGATTATTGTCTAAAATATATATATATATATATATATTGTCCTAGGCTCAGATTTTTAAAACAAAGATTCAAGACACTATTACCTAAAGCTGATATTTATGAGACCTAGTATTCTCGATGTTCCATAACATGATAAGCCTTAAATGGGACAAGTTGCTTATTATGGGACCCAATTTAGTGAGCGAGCATCAATTTTGCAACCGCAACATCATATAAAACTAGCTAAAGGTGAGAGTGATCACAAATTCCAAAAGCTTAATACAAAAAAAAATTATTTTAAATAAATAAAAATTTAATTTTAAAAAACACGGTTTGAACTATATCTCTAAATATTCTTTTAATCCCAAGAATCATATGTCAAACTCAATCATACATCAACTCAAAAGACGGTGGGATTATTGTTTAAACAAAGATGATAAAAATATAGCTCTAAATACAAGAAGATAAATAGGAAAAATAAAAAAATAATCAAGTAATTTATGATATCTAAACATTTTATTAGAGAGGCAACCCAATTTCAATAAAGAGCCTCATTAATATTATTAAATTTAACATGTCTAATTATACAAAACTCTTAACAATGTGAAGATATATTTCTATCAAAATATTTACTAGAATCGGTTATAATCACCTTTTTTCTTTTTTCTTTTTTAAAAAAGAGATTTATCTTTGGATTACTTGATTGTTTGCATAAAAAGCTAGAAAATCTATAGTAAGGAACCAAGTAATGATTTTATACTTTAGAAAGCATTAACTTATGGAGGAATTATAGACTATATAAATAACGAAGCTTTAGCTATATGTATTGATATAAAATTGAAGAATAAAATGCACTCAGAAATGAAATAAAATAAACCATAAAAGAATTAGGATCTTCCCGTGGTTAATATGGATATGAAAAAGTAAAAGTCCTTCAGCTCGAATTACAAAGCAAAAATGAGCGTAAGATTTACTGGTTTGCCTTCAAACGTCAAGTCCCCTCTTTCCTTTATCGGAACTTGTGGCAAGATTTCCGGAAGATTTCATTTAATTTAGCTTTACAGTTAATATTGCGGGTTTTTTTTTTATAGAAATTAATACCTTGAATCACACAAATTTCAAGTCGCTAAATGTTTATATATATATATATATACACACACACATGTGTGTGTGCGCGTGAAATTGTTAATTTTAAAATTTATAAAATTAGTTAAAATATATTCAAACTAATTAATTTATATAATTATTAATTTTAAAATTTATAAAATTAGTTAAAATATATTCAAACTAATTAATTTATATAATTATTAATTTTAAAATTTATAAAATCATTCAAAACATGTACAAATTAACTGGAATATTTACAATTACAATAATAATAATAATAAAATACATGAATTACATAATATTTATTGGATAAATGGTTTAGCAATGCTAGCCAATAGATTAGTGGTCATATTCTATCTATGATTAAAAAAAAACTAATATTTCTCATGCTAATTTTCTAGAACACAATCTTCACTAATATTCCTCGTATTATCAACGTAACTCTTCTTTATTACCAATGATGCAATACTCTAAGACTTGCATATTTCCAGGCCACCTCACTAAACTGCATTTTATGTTATTAAAATACCGATGAAAGCATCACCTCTCTTTTTTAATGATTTTTTTTTTTAAAATTTTATGGATGTATTTAAACTTGTACAAGATAACCGACAAAAGGAAAAGCCTATCAAATATCCAGCCGATGATCTTTTGCTGTAGCCTATAACAAATGAGCCAGACTGTACAATCCACCCTTTGCCGTCAGAATAAAAAAATAAAAAAAATAAATTTTCTTAAAAAATGCTTTTGAAATATAAAAACATATAGAGTTTTACAAAACTCAATTAAAAAATATATAAAAACTGAAGATATGCTAATGGTTTGGGATTTTTTATTATATTTTAAGAGAGTGTTTGGTCTGAAGAAGGTTTTTATAGTTGTAAATTTAAAAAATATAGTTAGTTTTTGTTAATTGGATTTAGATATATAGTTGATAAAAATTATAGTTGAAATTTATGTATAATTGTATTTCAAACTTAAATTTTTTAATAAATTCATAATATAAAACTCAATTTAATTTGATATCAAACATCTTATTATATTTATTTCATCGAAAACAATGGATAACAAATCGCAGCCTGTAAGCAGCTGTATATGCCGCCGTTCTCTTATTAAAATTTTGAAAATGTGATATGAAATAAGGGTACATACATGATGACTCTAATTT
>NW_011500066.1:217585-219616 GCF_000495115.2 Populus euphratica
TAGATAGACATTGGTGATTTTACACTCACATAACAACAATTGTTCACAGAATTAGGCCAAACCAGTTGCTAATGGAGTGATGAATGAGCATGATGCGGAGATTATAGGAAACTATCAACTTGTGTTCTCAAATGAGAATCATGTTGGCGAGGATGGCCAGATGGAAGAAAAAAAAAAGACGGAGAGGTCATCTCAGCCATAGCAAACCAGAGTGTTTAAATCTGATTCGATGATCAACCTGATTCAAGACTTGAATCGTAAGTTTTATTCTGATTATTGAGTTTTTAATATGTTATTGATTCATTTAAGTTAACTTTATAATATCGTTTTAGTTCAAAAAATAAATAGTTAATAGATTATAATCGTGGTTTTTACCGAATTTTTTTAGATCAATCTACCTTGTCGCTTAGGTTTTTAATTTTTTTAAAACTTGGCTCAATTTCAATTTTAAATTAACCGGATCTCCGATTGATCTATCATATTTTAAAATTATAAAATGAAACTCGTATTGAATTTTTTATATTTTGGTTTTAATTGTACGAGGGCCGTAGCTCACACATACTTTCATAAGAATATGGACTTGAGAATAATAATAAACTTGCTCGTTTTTAAGCTCGGTAGTAGCTATTAAGACATTTTATATATATAAAAAAAAAAACAGGCAAAAAGAATAATACGGATGCGGAAGGTCAAACAGAGAATGCGATGGATTTACCTCAAAAGGAATGGAAAAAAGAAAAAACAATTCTTTCTTGATTTATTTTTCATTGCATAAACTTTGTTTTTTTATCAAGAAAATCATATGAATTGAAAACGCATTTAAAACATTGGCATGCCATGTTATAATTATTGGATCTATTTAACAATATGGTGTAAACTGTGTTTTTATAAATTTTAAATTTTTTTATTTTAAATAATTTTTTATTTTTAAATAATTTTTTATTTATTGATATAAAAAATAATTTTACAAAATAAAAAGTTATTATTTTAACAGTTTTGATATATTTTTAAATAAAAAATATTTTAAATTATTACTGTTATTATAATTCCAAATATATCCAAAGTAAATTATTTGTACTGTATTTTATGTGTTATATATAATTATTCTATATATTTTTAATTAAAAAATATTTCTACCCGACCAATATATGTTGTTATAATCAAAAAGTAAAAAATTCATTAAAAAATCTTAATTTAATATTTCTTGAAAAAATAAATTAAACCGGAAAAACAAAGTCATGCTTTTAGTCACGCGATTGTTTATTAGTGGGTTCGAAAGAAGGAAAAGTTCAAAGCTAGCGTTTGGAATGTTGGTAATGAAGGGGCTCGTTGGGGCCGAAAGTAGCGCTGTCCACGGCAGCATGGTGCCACGCGCCATAAATATTCATGCGATCGCACCGTCCACTTTTTTAGAGTCGAAAGGAAAGATGGGGAGGCGGTGAAGTAGGTCCCATTAGCGGTTGAAGAATTAATCATGGGACCCATTCCCCCATATTTAATCACCACCAAAGATTTTTGGTAGGCAATTACATAAGACTCCCTGTAAATAAATAAATAAAAAGTCAATTGTAATATTGTTTTTTACAGATAGACCGGGCAACGCGGAACTGAAGGAGATGCACCGAGGATGAAGGGCGCTGGTGTTTTGTATTCTAAAAATATTTAATTTTAAATTAATATTTTTTATTTTAAAATTATTTTAAAATTTTTTAAATTAAAAATATTTTAAAACATAAAATCTACGACATTCTCGTGTATATCCTAGAAGGTTATATAGAGGATCAGGAGATGGGTAGTTCATCTAACGCCACCGTCCAAATTAAGGACCTAATTGCTATGATAGGAAGAGTTCAAGAGCTATTACGCCAATCTTTGAAGCTAAACAAAACGACTTCCTTCGTATATAAGATGCTCAAAGCACTATAGTCAACATAAGACTAGGCTTCCTCACCATACATTTGGCCTTTTAACTTCATGGACTATATCAAGTAAACCTACGAGTTTAAATATATTTTTTCTTAATTACATTGT
>NW_011500066.1:221202-270664 GCF_000495115.2 Populus euphratica
TTTTTTTTAAATTTTAATTTAATTAATTTTTAATGAAAATTAAATTGAATTGAAAATAATTACTATTAATAGATATATTTCAATTAACTGAAAAATAGCATTCATTTTTCTTTAAACCCAAAAAAAAACCTCTTCACCAAACTTTCTTCTGAAAAAAAGAAAGAAAGAAAAAAAACAATTGCTTTTTTTAATTCCCTTTACAGTTTACATCCCTCTCCTTTCTACTTTTCTTTTCTTACTTTTATTTAATAAAGTAAAATAAGAAATAAAAAGGGAGAGGCAGTCTTTACCAAACACCCTCTTTGAACGCTCCGGTAGCTTTCGTTTTTAATGGTCAATCAAAACATATTTGCTTTGAAAAATAACAAACTAATATTTTTTATAATCTTAATACGTTAATTTAAAAAAATTAAAAAAATATTAAAAAAAACACTCTTTTTTCACCCAAAGAGCATAAAACAAGAGAGGGGAGGAAAGCTAGAGAGACGCGCACATTGCTCTCTGAGATCCCTCTACCTTCTTTCCGAATCGAACAGGCATCCGTTTTAGGTGAAATTGAGCTGTCTTTTCGATCCAATTCAAATGGGTAATCCATGATCTCTCTCAATCTATTCTGTCATTCTCTCTCTCTATCCTTAACGTCTCCTTCCATTATTATTGTTGTTGTTGTTATTATTACATTCTGTCACTCTCTCTCTCTCTCCTTAACGTCTCCTCCAATTATTATTATTATTATTATCTACCGGATTGGTGTCTTCTCGGCTCAATTTGTAACTGTTCTTTCGGTTTCTTACTTGCTTTTTGCAGTTAAATTTGTTGAATTTAGTTATCGTGCGACTTTTTATTACGAGATGAATGAATTTGATTCACTTTTTCCGGTTTTTAGGATATGTTGTGATTGCAGATTGATAATTATCAATTTTCGGGTATTTATGGAGTTTGGATCATGATTTTACTTTGAGGCAAATGTGGATAGGAGAAGAGGATTTTGAGATCTTGATTTTTTTTTATTTGAGGATGAATTTGAAAAGAGTTTACTACTTTTGAGGACTAAATTAAATTGAGTTTTTTTATTCAAATGGTTTGATTTTGAATCGAAATTGCCATTTCATACACAATTGTGGCTCTGTTTCTCTCTCCCCCCCCCCCTCTTTGTCTTCTTTTTCTTGCCGAAGGAACCAAGGACTGATAAATGTTTTGAACTATGTACATGTTTGGTGATGTGGTTGAAAGTGTTTTTTTTTTTTTTAAAGAAAATCAAATTGATGCTTCTTAGGTGAGTTTCAATGGTTTTTGACGTCCTTGTATAAAAAAAATCGAAAATCACCTAAGAAAGCAATCTATTTGATGCATTTTCAGACAATAAGTCTTTTGAAAAGCACCCCAACCGCAGTGCCAAATAGTCCCTAAGTGGTTTCTAATGGGGTAGAAGTGTGAAAACCTCAGCTTATGGCTTTAAGGAATCTTCGTTTTGAATTGTATGAAGATTCGTGTATTCTATTTCTGTTATTAGTTTGTATGGGAAACTCCCACAGATCAATATGGCATGGAACTTTTGAGCTGTTAGTTGTTTTAAAGGTTATATATGGTTATGTATTTACTGTAAGATATGTAATCTGTAATCTTTAATTTGTGCTCCAAAACTAATTTGTGTAACGTTTACTTTTCAGAAAAGAGCGATGGTTGCTGTTCTACTCACCTTATTGATGGAGATGGTGCGTTTAATGATACTGGATTAGAACAATTAATCAAGGAAGTGAGATTAGGGGAATGTGGATTGTCATATGCTGTAGTCTCCATTATGGGCCCGCAAAGTAGTGGTATGAATCTTTTTCGTTCATTGATGAGTTAACCTTTAGTTTATGTCTCTCTGGTTGTCCTTATTTTTGTTTGATTAAAAGATTTTCATTCCGTGATCTGATTTGGCAAATCGCTTTGCACTAGAAGCTAGAACAGTATGATTTATCCTGTAAAGAAGGTAAGAGAAGGTTTTGATTTTGAGACACAGTGCTGCACTTTTTGGAATGTAGTCAACCTGGAATAATTAACAGCACAGCTGGTATATTTAATGTGAATTTGAATGTTGTTCTATCTAGTTTTATCAAGCTGTCCCTAGTTTTAGTTCAATTCAAGTTCCACCACCTTTCCAGTTTTATTCGCTAATAATTTACACCTGTTATTAATGGCCCATGTTGCCTGAAGAGTTTTACATTGGTTTCTTTGGACTGGACAGGGAAGAGCACTTTGTTGAATCATTTGTTTGGTACCAGCTTTAGAGAGATGGATGCTTTTAAAGGAAGGCACGTTCTTGCATTGCTCTCTCCAATTTGATTATCTTTAATTGCACTTTTTCCTTGAACATGAAAAACTTTCTGGAATTGCTAAAGCCTGATAGGTTCCTTTTATTTTCAGGTCTCAAACCACTAAGGGAATTTGGTTGGCAAGATGTGCTGGTATTGAACCCTGTACTCTTGTAATGGATTTGGAGGGAACTGATGGAAGAGAACGTGGAGAGGTGCCTTTATTATCATTTTTGAAATAACTCTACTTGCATTTCTCCCTCCCTCCCTCTTTCCCTATAGCACCATTTAAAGTTTTCTGGGGTTTTCAGTTTTCTGTAATCTTTTTATACCTTGTTTAAATTGTAAATTCATTTTGTATTACACAAATGCAGCCATGTTCTAAAACTGGTTATATTATATTACCCTCTTAGATCTGCTCTATATTCATGAAACTTTTTTCAGTATAGAATGAGCAAATTAATTCTAAAAAATTTGCAGTGAACTTCTGAATCCAAAAATCAGTAGGTTATGCACTTTTAACCTAAATCGTGCTTTGGCTGACAACAATACCTCTTTGGTCATGAACACATCCTTGGGCTGCCTTCTTTGAATTTTTTGAAGATTTATGCACATATGATCCCTCCAATAGTCTACCAGAATGGTTTGTCAGTTATGGTTAGGGTTGTAATTGTATTGGCTGCATTTAGATATATAATTTGGAGTTGTTTGATTAAGATTTTATCGATGTAGATTTGGAAATGCTGCGCATTACATTAGTGAAATTATTTTATATCAAACCTCGTCAGGTGTAAGTGAACAATCCTCTAGTCAATGGTCAAAGAAATGGGTAGGAGGGAGAATTGTCTTTTTGTTGTATGTTAGCAAAACCTGCCCAATATATTGACTTCCATTGAGAGAAATAGCACATTAAAGGGTTTTTCCTGGAAGAGAGTTTTTTCTCTCAAGAAACACTAAATGAAACAGTATATTGTTGTTTGCTCTCTTATCTAGTGTTCTTCTCTTCATTATTAGGATGATACAGCATTTGAGAAACAGAGTGCCCTTTTTGCCCTTGCTGTCTCAGATATAGTATTGATTAACATGTAAGATCTCTATCTTGCACTGGACATAAATTCTTTATGTTTCTTATAATGTTTAGGTTTTCCATAATTTGTATGCATAACCTTTCTAAGAAATATTTATTTAGGTGGTGTCACGATATTGGTCGTGAGCAAGCTGCAAATAAGCCTCTTTTAAAGACTGTATTTCAGGTAACCTTGCTTGTGTTGTCTGCAAACCTTCAATATGGATTTTATAAAGTTCCCAGGGTTTTGGAACTTGATGGGTTTGTTTGCTCTCAGGTCATGATGCGATTATTCAGTCCACGCAAAACAACTTTGATGTTTGTCATACGTGACAAAACAAGGGTGTGTTTCTCTCCTTCATGCTAGTTAATGTTGTGGCTTGACTGTGCTTTTACTTGTATACATTATGCTGATCTTTGGTTCTTTACAGACACCATTGGAGAATTTAGAACCTGTTCTAAGAGAGGACATTCAGAAGGTAAATGAAACCATGCTTTCCTTATTTACTGAATTATGGTATTGTCTTTAAACTTTTTGCTTCTATGTAACTGCAGATATGGGACTCTGTTCCCAAGCCAGAAGCTCACAAGGAAACTCCATTGAGTGAATTCTTTAATGTGAGATGTTAGGCTTTTGTCTGAACTTGTTTTTGAAATGTCCTTTTCTAGAAGGGAGAGATGTGGATCATTGATATTTGACTTTGCAATATTTCTGATAAATGATGGCCAGGTTGAAGTTGTTGCTCTTTCTAGTTATGAAGAAAAAGAGGAGCAATTCAAGGAGCAGGTAGAGAAAATATGTTTCTTGCTGTTTGTGTTGCGTGCAAATTAGATGGATGTTAGTATCCAGTAATTCCATTTTAAAGTCCTTGCATTTCAAAGTTTAAATGTATCAAACTCGTTGCCTACCATCTGGATTCTAGTTTGTGATCTAAACATTGAGCTGGAACTTAGCTAGCATACCTTTGTTATTTGATAGACTTCTTCTTGTCAATGAAGGTTGCTAGTTTGAGACAGCGATTTTTCCATTCTATTGCACCTGGTGGGCTTGCAGGAGATCGTAGGGGTGTAGTTCCTGCTTCAGGTTTCTCTTTCAGTGCACAGGAAATCTGGAAAGTTATTAAGGAAAATAAGGACCTTGACCTTCCTGCCCACAAGGTAATTTGGTGAATATTTATTTAGCAGAGGATTAGAGTAAGTACATCCACATTTTATTAATGCCATATGTGACCCCAATAATCCTTTCCACAAGGTAATTTCATGAATATTTACTTAACACAGACATGGAACAAGTACATCAATATTTTGTTAATGCCATTTTCAACCCCCATATTCTTGCAGGTTATGGTTGCTACTGTACGCTGTGAAGAAATTGCCAACGAAAAATATGGTAGTTTTGTTGCAAATGAGGTATAGGCTTTTAAAGTATTCTGTCATCCTTTCATTTCTTATTTCCACTTCTTGTCTCTTGATCTTATCCTTAGTGGGAGCATTGACACTGAGAAAATATGGTTTATTATCTTCCACAGAAGTGGTGTCAAATGAAAGAGGCTGTAGAATCTGGTCCGGTCTCTGGCTTTGGAAAGAAGCTTAGTGCAATTCTGAATATTAGTTTGTCTGAGTAAGTGTTTTTCCTTGTGCAATATATAAATTTACAGTGGCTCTGCTACTGATGTGTTCCGGTGTAGGGTTAGCAGACAGCTTTAGAAACTGCCTTAAGCTTTGGCAGATATGATGTAACTTGGGTGAAGAACTGAAAGCTATATCTCTATTTTTGCAAGGTGCTTATATGCCGGTGACTTTGACTTTGTGCTTAGTTCCACACTTATCATCCAACAAGAGGGTATTAGAAATTTAGAAGCATTGTTAGATTCTAATGGAATTTATTTTCATTAGAATCCTAATAAAATTGGTGAACAAGATGACTACTGCACGGATTCATACTCTAATAAAGCCGATTAGATTATTTTTTCTGGTTGATGAAGGGATGGTTGGGTTGACTTCTTGATTATAATGTTTCAGATTTCATACCTTGTTATTATCTGGTGCTTTCAGAATTTCTTTTTCCCTTACCACAACAACTTGTTTTAAGCTGGCCCTTTCACTTTTTATGCGCCATGAAATAGAGTTTCTTATGATTCTAGGTAGATCTGCTTCATCTTTGGCTGCATCTTTAACTCAATTTTCTCTACTTTCATTATCTGGGAACCTTTTATTCAGCACCTGTTCTATGGCTTAAGATATGCATTAAAAACCATGCTGATTTGGTTATCATAAATAATGGCCTTTTTAATTCTAGGTATGATGCCGAAGCTATTTATTTTGACGAAGGAGTAAGATCTGCAAAGCGAAAGCAGCTTGAGGAAAAATTGCTCCAAGTAATCAGTCTCTCAAGAATTTTTTCTTTTAAAATTTTATGGTAATTGTTTTGATTGATGAAAAACTGAGATATTGCCATAAAATCGAGAACTTAGGATATTGAAGTACAGTCATTGCCTGTCCATTTGGAACTAAAAGCATGTCAGTATTTAGGCTACTAATTCTTTTGATTTGTGTATAAACTATTAACGTGATCATTTTACAGTCCAGAAAAGTGGCCACCAGTAGTCACATTAATATGGAAATAGAATCAAAACTAATTTATGTTAATACTCACACAGCTAATTTGAGTTGTATATTAGAATGTATGGACAACCTTGAATGCATAAGCATGTGACTGCATAGAGATCAACAGAGGTGGCTGGATGAGTTTTATGGCTTGATATCAAACCTTTTATATGATTTCTCTCTTATTACATCAAAGCATTCAACCCAAAAACCTCAAGCTAGTTGGCAGAGAGGCTTGTGTATCATGTCAAGTTATTCTTTATGGCAGTGAGAATTGTTTCCGCATAAGAAGATTAGATGTATGAAATACGAAGTATGATCTATAAGTGATTGGTAAGAAGGTGGAAATGCATCTGATTGAGGATAGGTTGAGGGAGTGCATTTTGAGATGGTCTGGTCATGCATAGATCTACGGATGCTTTGGTGTGGAACATTGATTGACTGCGTGTCCTTGGAGTAAAGAAGGTGTGGGATAGAAGTGTGTGCTGAAATGGTGAAAGAAGATATAGTATTAAAATATATTAAAGCATGTTTGTGCTCATAACATAATGGATATTAGTTTCCTTATGGGCCACTCAATTCATGTGCTCTGAGGATTGTATTTGCAGAGTGCTGTTTTTGGATTTCTATCTTCTGCAGCTTATTTATAGCAGTTTCAACTGTTTTCTTATGTTTGATATCAAATTTATGAATAATTAATCTGGTTAGCTGTCTTCTTGTGCTTTGTAGCTTGTCCAACCAGCACATCAATCCATGTTGGGTCATATAAGGTCTGGAACTCTTGAAAAATTCAAGGAAGCATTTGATAAAGCTTTGAATGCAGGAGAAGGGTTCTCTTTGGCTGCTCAAACTTGCACTCAGTTTTACATGGCTCAATTTGATGAATGGCGTGCAGGTATGATTACATGACTTAAATACATTTTGCCATTTCATTATTAGCTTTGATGATGTAGAAAAACAAGGCTTTGAAAACAAAGCTGTCAAACAAGTGGAAAGAAACTTTATCACACTTTATTCTTAGGGGAAAATAATATCGAATTGCTGTTGCATGATTAAAAGCACAAGGGTAATATGAGCAGCCTTTTGTTTAATCAGCTATGTAATTAATATGAGAGTATTGAAAAACTACCTATACTGTCTGGGCTCAATAAAGTATATCTTCTCTTTGAAATACTATAATCACAGATGCTGTCATTGAACAAGCAAACTGGGACACATCTAAAGTGCGGGATAAGCTACATCGTGATATAGATGCACATATTGCTTCTGTCCATGCTGCCAAACTCTCTGAACTTACTTCGTCATTTGAGGTACTATTTTTCTATGATTATCCTTTCTTGCTTCTGTGTGTGCCAGCTTCATTTTCTAATTGTCTTCAAGTGAAGATAAGTTAAAACTAATATGGAAAAATGCTCAAGGAATATGGTTTTGTTGAAGTTTAGTCTTTGCAGGTCAACAATTAAAATGATTGTCGTATTGTTTGACGCATTCTGGATTTTATATGTTGTGAAATCTTGTTAGACACCGATATCTTATCAATAAAGCTGGGTGTGGTGAATGACAATGGTCACATGGTTTGGACTTGTTCACAAAAGAAACTCAAAAACTATATATGTGTGCTAAACAGACTTTCTTGACCTGCAGGCAAAACTAAATGCGGCACTATCAGGGCCTGTTGAAGCTCTTTTAGATGGAGCTAATAGTGAGACATGGTCAGCCATAAAGAAACTTCTGCTGCGTGAGACAGAATCAGCTGTTGCTGGGTTCTGTAATGCAATCTGTGGTTTTGACATGGATGAACAATCTAAGGACAAATTAATTGCGAGTCTGGAGAATTATGGAAGAGGTGTCGTTGAGGCAAAAGCAAGAGAAGAATCTGGCAGGGTCCTGATCCGTATGAAAGACAGGTAACAACCCATTGCTATTTTTCAACTAAGTTATTTGTTTTGTTTCATATCCATCTTATGGAGAGTGAATGTAAACTTTGCATGCAGGTTTTCAATGTTGTTTAGCCATGACTCTGATTCAATGCCACGAATTTGGACAGGAAAGGAAGACATTCGAGCAATTACCAAAACTGCTCGCTCTGCAGTATGATCAATACATATTTCAACAGATGTTGATTCTCAAGTTTTGTTTTGAATATGGATCTCAACTAATTTCATTTGTTAAACTTTGCCAGTCTTTGAAGTTGTTATCTGTAATGGCTGCAATCCGTCTGGATGATGATGTTGACAATATTGAGACTACACTATCATCTGCTTTGATGGATGCGAAGAACAATGCTGCTATTAAAGACAGAAGTATCATACCATTTGACCCACTGGCCTCAAACTCTTGGGAAAAGGTGACCTTTTCTTATTGCTGAGCTTTTTCCGGGTGTTTATGTTAACATATCTTCAAATTTGCTTGTTATTGTCATAGAAAGAGTATGTAATCAATAATTCAAGAAATGATTTTTTTGGACCTTGTACTAAATCATTTTTCTAGGATCAATTCTCAAAACACACCTGGAAGTTTTTTTAATTTATTTGCAACTCTTGTGAACTTTTTTATATCGGCTGACAGATGACATTTGCATGAATGAGGTCTGCCATTCTAAGATAAGTGTTTGAGCAATGAATCTCTTTAATTCTGCATTTCAAGGAGATGGTGGTGGAACTTGTGATAGTAGATCCCATAGATGGTGCACACATAGGCCTGTAGCTATGAATGGGTCTGTCATGCTGGTGCAGATGCTATATGTAGTGGATCCCATAGATGGTGCACACATAGGCCTGTAGCTATGGATGGGTCTGTCATGCTGGTGCAGATGCTATATGTAGTGGATCCCATAGATGGTGCACACATAGGCCTGTAGCTATGGATGGGTCTGTCATGCTGGTGCAGATGCTCAGATGTCTACAAATGCATTTCTCTTTGATAAATTAATTGGGAATTGCCTGATGGATATTATAAGTACATACTGGCACTGTAGTATCGAGTGATCATTGCTTAAGACCTCTCCCTTGATTTTGCATGCACTGATTCCATTGGACTCTTCTTTACTTACCACAAAGCACTTTTTATACTTGGAACTGGTTTTGCTACTGCAGATTTCATCCTCAAGGACATTGATCACACCTGTCCAGTGCAAATCGTTGTGGAGGCAATTCAAGACAGAGACAGAGTACACTGTCACCCAGGCCATTTCTGCACAGGTATGGTATCCTTGCATATCATTAGGTTTGCAAATTTATTTTATGTTTTCACAGTTGTCTTTAGATTGTGATTGTTAACATAGAGATGGAACATAATGTACACCTTTTTTGCACTTTCATGTTTGCTAAGCTGTGCCTGGGATTAAGGCATGTCCAAAGAAATAAAACTTGAGAACCTAGTCCTGGTTGGTCAGTTGCATGAAATGCTGTACGTTTAATGATATCTGGTTCTTAAGAGTGCAGATTATCAAGTTTGTATAAGATGACAACATTTTACAGGATGTGGCAGGTGAAGTGGCACAAAAATATGACTAGGCTTCATCTCACGGCCTTAAATAACTGTATGAATATCACTATTAAAGTGTTGCCACCATTATCGAGCAATTTAATGGCTTTACATTTGGTGTTGCAGTCAAAACCCTTACGCTGCGGCAGTGAGTGTTTTATGTGCTGTAAATGTTATATTTGCTAATTCTTGGAATTTGATTATTGTGCTATTATAGTTCAGTTAAATGGGTAAATGGCTATATCAAATATCTGCTGTTTCTGGTAGTTTACATGAGCGCGCCGCGCGCACTCTCATCTACACATCTAATTGTGGATGCTTTGTTAATCTATTCACTTTTTCAATTTTCAGGAAGCCCACAAACGTAATAACAACTGGTTACCACCCCCATGGGCAATTGCTGCCTTGGTTGTGTTAGGATTTAATGAGTTTATGACACTTTTGAGGTAACATGGTTGTGGAATTAGATATTTTTGGTGACACGTTATATCCCTTGTTTGCTGATATTATTTATTTTGGCATTCTTTACTGTTGCAGAAATCCTTTGTATTTGGGTGTCATCTTTGTAGGTTTTCTACTCATTAAAGCCCTATGGGTGCAGTTAGACATTTCAGGCGAATTCCGCAATGGTGCTGTAAGTGTCAAACCACCATCTCATAGTTTGGTTCTGATTTTCCACGCATGTCTTGCTTTTGACAAACTCCTTTTACCCTTGAAACTATACCGCCAAACTCTCCATACTGACTTTTAAAAGTTTTGCACTTGTTCAAATTACTCGTTGAGTATGTTTTCTAAACACTCCCTCCCTGTCTGCATGTTCACAGCTTCCTGGGCTTCTTTCCTTATCTTCAAAGTTCGTTCCCACAATCATGAATCTTCTCAAAAAACTAGCAGAAGAGGGGCAGAAACCTGCCACGGCAGATCCTCAGAGAAATGCAACAAAAAGTTTTCAGAATGGATCAAGCTCTTTTAGTGATTCCTCATCAAGCGCTTCCTCTAGTGTTACGTCACCAAAACAAGGGACCGAGTACTCGAACACCTTGAAAGATGACTAGGTGGTGGGAACAGCTGTCTTATTGGAAAAGCATTTTAGTTTCTCTGTTTGAAGATGCCAGCATTCTGCTCGCATTATGGTGGATTGCATGTGTATGGTCCACGATTTTGAACTCTTGCAAGTATGTGAGAAGAACAGATTTTGAAGGCATTAATTTTTGTGTAAGTGCCGCATGCAGGAGGGTGCTGGTTTATTGTGAGAAAGCCCCCATTGAATAGTTCTTCATGTATCAACCCTAGGTGTTACTTTTGTTTGTTTATTTTTCGGGGACAAGCTACATCCTATCTAAAACATTGGTCGTGGTTGATTCTACTGGCTCGTATTCAATCTTGTCTTTGTGAGAATTGTGACGCTGTATCTGTTTGGCTTGTATCTTTTGCATTCTCTGTTTCTTTTTTGCTCTACTTCGAATGAGGGTAAAAAAGAGAGAGAAGGGCATTCGGTTTTGGAACAGGAAATGCAATTGATGATGATTGCTTTTATTTTATTTCTTGGTTTTCAAAGGGGTTCATAATATATCAATGGCGGATGCAGGGCATGAAGTTTGGCGGGGCAGGATGTCATATATATATATATAATTACAAATTAAATGAAAATCTTGTTTGTAATTTCCGATATATTCCTTGATGTCAAATAGAATTTGTAAAGTTATTTCCCTGTCTTGCGATATTTTTTATTTGAGAGGAGCCTGTATTGTGAATTTAATGAAAAGGTTTGGGTGAATATTTAATGAAAACAGATGCTTTGACTTGTGATTTTTATGAATGTTATTTTAATAAAAAAATATTTGCTCAAGGATTTGTTTATTTTTATATTTCAAAAATATTTAAAAAAAACTGAATTTTTTTACATTAAATTAATATTTTTAGTGTTTTTATATTATTTTAATATATTGATATTAAAAATAATTTTTTTAAAATAAAAAATATTATTTTTATGTATTAAAAAAAAAAACTTAAACAAGCAATTCAACATTCCATAAAGCCTCCAGAGCATCTTTGGCTCCATTTGCCGTCTAAAATTTCCAGTGTATATGTTCTTTCACTTTCAGACCTGGATGGAAAAGGTATGTATATATATGTCCATTAATTGCTTCCTTAATTTCTGTTCCTTATCGGCTCAAAGACATCTGGCAAGATTGTTTGTAATTATTATTATTTGCACTCGTTATTTCAAAATCAAGACAGACGTGTTCATGTAAGGAGACTGGTTCCCGTTAGTGGCGTGCAGACTGTCCTACACACGTGAATTCAATAAATCTCACGAGTCAGTGGACTCCAATGATTGTGACATGCAGACCAATAAGGGCATAAATCTCATTTCAGAAAATAACCATGAGAAATTTCTAGAAGACTCATTGGGCTTCAAATCTTAGTCACTGCTTTTTTTTTTTTTTATTATTATAAAAAAGAGAAATAAAAAAAATTATTATTATTATTATAAAAAAGAGAAATAAAAAAATAAAAACTAAATTTTACATAAAATAAAATGAATTAAGATATTGAGAGATATAATTACTTTTTTTTTTATAAAAAAGAGAAATAAAAAAATAAAAACTAAATTTTACATAAAATAAAATGAATTAAGATATTGAGAGATATAATTACTTTTTTTTTTATCAAGAGAATGATATAAAATATTGAGAAATGTCATTGAAAAAAATAATTTAATTGCAAGAATGATTAAAAAAATAATAAAGAAAAATTAAGGGCTAGATGTGAAAGGAAAAAAAGGATTAAATAGAAAAAAATATCAATTATGTGTATTATTTAAAATAAAAGAGAACAATAAAAATTAAAATGTCTGTTTTGAAAATGTATCAAGAAGAACAAATGAAAAAAAAAAGCACGATTATCATAACAAAACTTAACCTTTTTTTAAATAAATTAATATTTGATATATTGCTAAATGCTAAATTGTCCTTGATTAGATATGGTAATTATAAAAAAAATAAAAAAGACAAAAAAAACCTTGACCCATGGCAAAAATAATCTTAATTCAAGGGCATTGCAGTAATTTTATTATATATTTGAAATGAAAAAACCAAAAGTGTGCCTTCGTGCTGATTCATTATTTTTTAAATTCAAATGTTAGTTATTTTATTGAATAAATAAATAGAAAAAATTGGAATGTAGAATTTAAAAATTAAAAAAGGAAAAAATTTGGATTTTTTTTTTAAAACAAGGTGCTTCACCATAAACTTTTTCGTTTTTTTAAAAACAAGGTGCTTCACCATAAACTTTTTCAATTCTTTTAGTATAATTGAAGAATGAATTTGGGAGAAGAAAAAAAGAAAAGTAAAATTAATTTTTTTTTTGAGAAATTAAAAAAAAATTGAAGTGCTGTTCACATGAATAATAAAGCACCAAAAACCTTTTTAATATTTTTATTACAGAATAATAACTTAACAAAATTGATTTTTGATTTTAGGAGCCAATTTTTTACAGTAATTTTGACAAAAATAAGTTAAGTTAGCTATATATTTAGTGAAAATTTGCTCGAAATAACTTTATGGGTGAAGAAAAGTAGTATAAGTTAAAAGGCCAATAATTTTAACTTAGAATTTTAATTTGGTTACATAATAAGTTTTTTTTTTATTAAAGTTAAAAGTTAATTTTAACCAAATATATTTATGATTGTGCTATAAACAAAAGTTAAAAAAGCAATTGAAATTAATTTTAAAAAATCATGTGAAAGTAACCTTTGTCATCCTGATTAAGAGTTTATTCAAGATGATTTATAAAAAATAACTTTTAAATTGAATCATAATCTAAAATTAAAGTTGTTTTTCATAGATAATTTATAATAATAATAAGTTAAATGACTTTAAATTAGAATTATTTGTGGTCAAGAAAAAAAATAACTTTTTACAAAAAATAATGTAATATAATTATATTATAAAGGTCTTAGTAATCTGAAATGAGAGCTCGCTTTGATTCTCTTTCTCCTTCTATCTTTTTCAATTCAAACTTAGTTTTGTTTGTGTTTTTTTTTTTAATTTTATTGTTTAATATTTACTAAGTATTGAATTTATAATTTATTTTAATTTGTTTTTTATACTATGTATTGAATTTAATAATTTATTTTAATTTGTTTTTTATAAGGTTATTACTATCTTATTACTTGAGTTGCGAGTTAGCCACATTGTATCGAGTTTATTTTTTTTATCTTTTTTAATTGAGTATTTTTTTCAATTTTATTTTTTTAACATTTAATTGATTAGGAATTGAACTTTATAATTTTTTAATTTTCTTTCTATGAAGTTATTTCAGTCTCTTGACTCGGGTTTAAAAGGTTAACTCAGGTTGACTCGGGGTATTTTTATTATTTTTATTTGATTTCTTTTTTAACCTAATCCTTTAACATTTGATTGATTGTGAATTGTGTTTTATATTTTTTTTTCACGGAGTTATCATAATCTTATGACTTAGGTTACGAGTTAGGCCACTTGACTCAAGTTTTTTTATAGATTTCTTTTTTAATTTTATCATTTAGTATTAAGTTAATTGAGAATTAGATTTTATAATTTATTTTGGTTTGTGTTCTTTGAGTTTATTCTAATCTCATGACTCAAGTCATAAGTTTGGTTAGTTGACTCATATGGTTTTTTGTGTTCTTTTTAATTAATTTTTTTTTAAAATTTTACCCTTTAACATTGGATTGATTGAGAATTGAGCTTCATAATATATTTTCACTTGCTTTTTATAAGGTTATCTTGATCCCATAATCCATGTTTAATAGGTTAAAGTGGGTTGACTTAGCTTAATTTTTAGTTGAACTTTGTTTGTAATTTTATCCTTTTATATCGGGTTGCTTGAGAATTAGATTTAATAATTTTCTTTCTTTTCTTTTCATAGGGTTATCAGGGTTTCATACCCGAGGTAGAGGATTTGGCAGGTTAAACTAAGTTGATTTAATATGTTGTTATTTTAATATTTTTTTAAAAATATCTTCTTGATTTTTGTAGTCTATTTTTATTTGTTATCTGGGTTGTTTTTGGACTTATCAAGTCAAATAAATCATATTAGAACACTCCCTATATAGTTTAATTTTTTTTCCTACTAAAAAACACATTAACAACATACGAATAATTTTTTAAGTCCAGAATTTTTTATATGACCTCAACATAGCATGGAAAAGGATCTAGTAAAAAATACTAAAACATAGTGATTTTTACTGCTTCTTTTAGGGCAAGACTCAGCTGCACTATGGACCGCTACAATGTAGCTAAATCAACCCCTCTTTTTTTGAGTCCTTGAAAAATTATTTACGTTTTATCAGTTAACTATTTTCTTCAATCTCATCCCCCACATTATATTGATAATTTTGAACCTAATATTTTTTGTTTTGTTTTGGGTGCTATAACATGTTTTTTAATGTCAACAAATGTTCGAAATGCATTAAATTGATGCTCAATTTTACAAAATAAAATTTATTTTTATTAATTAAAAACATTGAAACAACAAGGATTGAATTTAACATTGAAAAACAACCCCTTTTTCTTTTTCTATTTTTATTGTTCATAGGGTGTAAAAAATACAATTTAGTTCTAAAAGTTTTTACTTTCTCTCTTCTGGTCCCTTTGTTTTGAGGGTTTATGATTTAGTCTTAAATTTTATTTTAAAAAAAAATGTTTCAATCCTTGAATCTTGAAAGGAAAGAGAGTTGTTGAAAATTAGAAGAGAAAAGGAAAATGGTTATGCATCCATATTTCGATAACAAAAAAAGCCAATCTTGATATCAATATGTTCTTAATAGAGAGAGGAGTAAAATGGATATGGTGTTTTTCTTTGGACATATCGTGAAAAGTAAATCAAGGCAAGTCAAGTTATTTTTTATTAGTTTAGATTTTGATTTATTAAGGTGATCATAGGCTTTCTTTGGTGTTCAGAATGAGTTTTTTTTTTTTTGAGGTTTTAAGATGTTTTTGGGTACTCTATGTGTTTGCGCGCGTGATTTTAAGATGTTTTTGGGTACTTTATGTGTCTGCGCACGCACTTGTATGTGGGATCATTCAACCGTTGAAAGGGAAGCAAAGGCACGTGGGCCTCAGTTCCAAGCCCACACACACTTGTTTTTTTTCTTTATTTGGTCAGACCCGTGTAGCTTTTTCTTAGATATTCCTTTATTCTTTCCTTTTAATTTTATATTTTTAACAAAAAAATATTTTAAAATAAATTTATTAAATAATATTGAAGTGATTATCTAGTTATGCCATTGTTTTTAAGAAGACTAGGACTTTTATGATGATATTATCAATTACTTTGTGCATGATTACATATTAACCTAATGTGTAGAATTTTTAAAATAATTTGGTCACTAATATTAAATGGAATAAAATAAATAGTTTTTTTTGTTTATTTCTTACCATTAATTAATTATATATATATATATATTTAAAATTTATTGATTTGGTATTGTATTCTTTTAATTAAAACTTTCTTTCTTGATCATAACAAATTTTACTTAAAAACAATAATTCTCATAAAAATACATGTTTTTATTGAAATAAAAAAGAAATGCATGAAAAATAAAATTAGGTTTATGATTGAAAATATATGTTTTTTTTTAGTATGAATGATTATAGTTTTTTCAAATATTTTTTTATAATTTTTGTAGCTTTTTATTCACTAAAGTATGCACTAATTTAAAAAAAAATAAAAATTACATGAATTAAAAAAAACTTCTGATAAAAAAATATTTATCTAGTATATTTTTAATCATTCATTTACATGCTAATATATATTTTTATTATCATATAAGGTTTTTTATTTTAAATTTTTGATTGTATTAAGGGACTGTGATTAGTACTTAAAATTATATTTTTATCAAGGTTTTATTTCATCATTTTGCCTTTGAAGTATCAATAACTCCTTAACTAGAGCATATTTTATAATAATATATCTAATAATATAAGATACCTTTAATTTATGGTAAATATTTATCTTAAATGTAAGCCTATTATATAAATCAAGGAATTGATTGATAATTTTAACTATTAAAATTGAGAAGACAAAAAGTGAGCTATGATTAGAAAAGAGAAGTTGGTTTAATACAAACTAGAACACCATTCGGTTAGTAGATCATAACTGGAGCTGTAAAACTTCAATTTAAGTCTGCTCTATATGGATGAAAATTTAAGATATAGGCCTCAAACTTTCATAAGAGTTCAAGATTCAAAAAGATTATTTTCAAGTTCAAATTGTAGCAATAACGGATAAGTCCGAATCTGTCTTGCAGCCCTGACACTGTACAATGTTCAACCCATATCTCGAGTTCTAGAAGTCCAAATGCACCAGTTTTTTTAATGGAAAAGCTGAGACAATTTTCTAGAACTTTCATGAAGATAATCTGTTCAAATTCTGATGTTAGTAATAATATTTTGTTTAGACAACAATATAAGAATTGTTATCAAGTCAAGATGTGACCACCCACTCAACAATTATTTAACAAATCAATAATTCTAAATTTTGACTTATAAAATGAAGCATGTACCATGCAATTAGGTATCTTGGTTTTCAAATCAAGATCATGTTCTTGCTCTCTTTCTTTATATTTTTATGGTGTTTAAGTTTTCCTTTCATTAATCTCTTGTTTATGCCTTTCATTTCCTTTATTATATAATCATATCCTCCTCTTGTCTATTTATATTTCTCTTTTTCATTATGTTTAGCTAAATTTATTATGTCAAGGTGAGAAAGTTTCACTAATGGTGTTAAGATAAGTATAATATAAACTCAATATAGACTTCAATACTTATATCCTAAACAACTTGCTATTAACATGTCTTATTATTTTTATCTTTTTAATTCTTAATACCTTAATTGTGAAATGGTTAATCTAAATTTATGTTGTATAACATTTGATACAATAAATGCTTGACACTTTTATAGCTATCAGTATGGTATAACCTCCACTCGAGTTGTGAAAGGAACTTGATTTGTTGTTAATATAAGTTAACATCATGAATTTCTGACAATATTTAAAAGTTTGGTATTGCTTAAATAAGATAATTAATATTGTACCGGGGTATGCGAGTGTCGTCTGGCGACAACGGAGGCTCTTGTTGTGCCTCCTGATGAGGGGTGTTGTGTGTTGAAAATTTATGATTAATTTTTAGAAGTCACCACCTAGTATTATGGTTACTAGGAGCCTATGGTCTGCGAGAGTCTGAGTAAGGGACTTGTTATGCAAGGAGAAGATGCATCACCCCGAGTGCACCTCTGGTTGTGCAAGGAGAAGTCGCATCACCCCCAGTGCACCCTACCTAAGGTAAGCTGCATTGTTGTTTGATTGTTTTTTAAGTCAGTTTTCTATTTGTTGTTCTTATCTATGGCTCAAGGCATATATCTCTTCATGAGAGATTTTCTACCTTATTGGGTTAAATCCTAATCATTCTAAAGTCCGAATATTAACATACATTTATTTACATATTGTATCTTTAATACGCGAGGGTGTACTTTATCGTGTAATTTTACACCCCACAAATATTAAAGTCTACATCTAGATCCTAAAAAAAGATTGAAAAGAAAGATTTTTGATATATTGGCCAAATCATAATGGATAATCATAAACTGATTACGATATCCATTTTTTAAACATGAAAAAGATGCAATTTTATTAATATTTTTAATGAAAAATATGCTTGGAAAAATTTTAGGATTTGGCCGTATGCATGAAAGTAATTTTTAAAAATAGAAATTGATTTAAAATATATTTTTTTAATTTGTTAATTTTTTTTGAAATATTTTGAAGAAAACCAGATATTTTAATACCGAATTTGTATTTTACAGTGTAAATATACAAACCGATATTATGCAAAATTAATAGAAAAATATTTAAGAAAATCACAACTTTTTTTAAGGATTTTTGATTTTTTTTGGAATTTTTTGTTTTTTTAATATATATATATATATATATATATATTATTAAAACATGTAGGTTGTGCCAGTCCAGCCGAATTGGCCGAGCTCAGCCTAGAAGAGGTGAGCCAACATCTGCCCAATAGGTCCAATGTTGGCCCAGAATGTTTTTTCTGGGCCGGGTCGGACCCAACCATTTGGACTGGACTGTGACTGGCCCGACCCAAATGAAGGCAACTAATTAATTAACTGCTACATGCAGAAATGAATTCTGCATGCAGCAGCCACGACGGGGGAGGGTGAAGAACGGGAAAGAGGCAAAGTAAGGAGAAGGAAGATGCCTGGCATAGGGTCTCGATTGTGATGTGGTTGCTCAGCCGGTGGCTCAGGGAGCGTCAACTGAGATGATGGTGGTCTTAGTCGGCTGTGGGAGGAGGAAAAAAACATTGCAGAGGAGGGAGGCAACCAAAAAGAGAAGAGAGGAAAGAATCACGGTGGCTGTTTAGTGGCTGGTAGGCGTCTTATGGTGGAGAGGAAGGTTTTCCAGTCGGTGGTGGTGGTGGTGGTGGTTGAAGGCACGGCTGAGAAGGAGAGAGGAGAGAGAGAGAGGCAGCAGAAAAAGAAGAAAAACAAGGGAGGTGGCTGGTTCTTCTTTTAATTTGGACTCGATTTTATCCTCCCTCAGGCCATCAACTCCACCTCTATTTATAGGTGGTAGAAGAGGACAATCTTGTCTACGCTGGGGTAAAATTTCAGCCATTGATTCTATTGGGAAGGATCCCAACCGTTGGTTCAAAGTAGGCATGGTGCATTGTCAAATCTGTCGAAAAAGCTGCCTGAGGTGGCATGTTTAGGCTGGATTCTACGCCAATGGGTTATCATTTTGACTAAACTATGAACACCATGATGTAGAGGAACTGCAGATGATCATTTTCGTGCAAGTTTGGTTAAATTTGGTGGATATTTAGTGCATTAAATGCACTTGTAAAGTAGGTTACCGAACTAGCTTTAACCAGGTAAAAGAAGTAGACAATGAACAGTGACCAGACGACGCGTCATCTAGTCCTCTCTGTTTGTTTTTTGGTAAAACAACGCCGTTTTGGATTGAAATAGGAATTTTTACTAAATTTTAATTGAGTCATTTTTCTTTTAATTGCTTTCAATTGAACCCCTAATTGACCTAGAACTTTTGATTTAATGCAATAAAGCCCCTCCTGAACTTCAATTAGAACCCTGAAGTTACGCGCCTTTTACAATATGGTCCTTGGTCTTGAAATTTGTCAATTTAACCCCTAATTAACCATTAAACTTTTAATTTTTTCAATTTAGCCCCTAATTTTTCTCAATTAAGCCCCTAAAGTGTGATGCCTCTTGCAAATAGGTCCTTGGATGTGAATTTTGTCAATTTAACCCCTAATTGACCCAAAAACTTGGACTTTATTGTAATTTTGCCTCTGATTTCAATCAATTAACTTGGTAAAAATTAAATTTCATCTCTTAAAATTTCAATCTTCTCAATAAGCTCAAATTAAGCTCCCAAACTTAAGTTTTCACCAATAAAACCCCAAATAAAATTAATTTGACCTATTTAAAGTATAATTAAGTCCTTGCACTTAATTAAACCCTTCAATTAGACTCAAATTAATTCTTAAACATAATTAGAATTTGATTTGGCCCATGATTAAATGAAATTGACCTATTAAAAATTTAATTATATCATTGGACTTAATTTTTCACTAATTAAGCCCCAAATAAAATTAATTTGACCAATTTAAAGTATAATTAATCCTTGCATTTAATTAAATCCTTCAATTGAACCCAAATTAATTCTTAAACATAATTAAAATTTAATTTGGTCCATAATTAAATCAAATTGGCCTATTAAAAAATTTAATTATGTCATTGGACTTAATTTTTATGCAAATTCGTCCAATAATCATTAAATTTGGCCTTGAATTTTTATTTTTTATCCGTTCTTGGGCATAATGGGGTACAATTAGGCCTTGAATTTCCTCTAAAAATTGCGATTTGATTTTCCGGCCTGCTTTCTCCACGTTGCTAGCCATTATTTTATTTTTTGATTTTTATTTTGAAAAAAAAATGAATTTTGGGGGAATAACCTATAATTGGGTTATGACAAATATGATCATGTTAACAATTTATAATGAGCTATTAATGACAAATCATCCGATTGGAACTTTCTTTGTATATGGTTTCCAGTTGAGTAATAAAAATAGTTTATATTATATTTATTTTTAATACGTGGATCCTCTAACCTTGATATTTTTTTTTATCACTGTTTAATCCTTACATTAATTTTACATCTCAAAGTTTTCTTTAACTTATTATTATTATTTGTAATTTATATAGTTAACTTCCCTATGGTTCGACCCTAGTTTGACCAGGTTATTTATTTTTTGGACATTCCTACATTTGGGAGAAGATATCAATCTTTTAGTCATGTCAAATTGTATAAGAGAATTAAATCAAAATATGAACGACATTAGTTAAAATAATGAAAGAGACCACTAGGAATGTGATAAGCACTATGATTTAGAAATGGAAATTTTGGATCACATTGTATTTTATTTTATATTTAAAAACACAATTTGACTTTCTAATTAGGGACAATAATCTAAGCTGAACGTGATAGACATCATCTCGATCTGGATGAGTTGATATTTTATGGATAGTTACCTTACTCTCGATACAGTGACAAAACTAAAGGGCTAGCAAGACTTTATATATATATATATATATATATATATATGTTATTAAAAAAAATAATAGTTAAAACAAAAAATAAAAGACCTAGCTACCCATCTCTCTTTCTCTTTACGTGCCTTATACCAGAAACTCTTTGTCTCTCCCTCTCTTCCATCGTAACAAGGAAACCTAAACTCAAGATTCCTTTTTTTTCCCCTTATTTTAATTGTCTCTTCTTGCTTTTATGTTGTATTATTGGCTTTCTATTTTGTTTTTACATTTTGGTGGGTTGCTATCAATTTTAAATTTTGAATGAGTTTTTATGAATTTAAATGGAATTATAGATGCCTATTTCATCAATTTATGCTCTTGATCTTTATTGTTGTTTCTAATTTTGGATCTTGAATTCTCTTAATTAAGGTTTGCCTATTTTATTTAATTTGATTTTAGGTTGAACCATGAATAAGGCAAGAAAAATTGATTTTATTTTTTGAAAAGAAAAAGAAAAATATTGATGACTCACAACTTAGTAAACCAACTCCATCGTGTAATGTTGAATTAGTGATTGAGCAGCTTCAACCTACTTTAATTTGTGAAAAACCTACATTGATTATTTAGCAGTCTCTCACTAAAATTGTAAGAATTGAACAAAAAAATATTGATATTTTTCATTTAGTTCAAGATCTAGGTAATTGACCTCAAATTTATGAATAACTAGTTAATAAATAAGATGAACTCGAAGGGCATATATTAATTTAAGGCCATGTCAATATTTAATGTCTGAAAATATGTTGACCGGTTAAAAACACCCTCGTCAATATCAATCTCATTGGTTCAAAAGTTTTTCCTGTCTTGATGCAACCATATTATTCAATAGTTTCATCCATATTTAACAAGTATTTTGCCTATATTTTATTTATAAAATTTCTTGATATTTTTTATTTTATGTTTTGAAGGCACTTTTGTATAAAAGATAAAAAAAGAAGTAAATTGAAGGTAATTGATAAAATTGACCTTTAGTTGATGTTTGGTGCAGAGCATGAGCTCTAAATGTTGAAATAAAGTGATTCCAATGACATTAAAAAGATAACATCCATACCTTTCTATACATATAAGAAAAATAAATAAATTAAAAAAGAGCATGAAAATCGCAGCCTTCAAAGTCAAATCTTGCAATCTTCTAGTGTTGACCTTTGACCATTTCGACTTAAATATTTGGAGCTAGAGAAGTCCAATTAATGTAAAATCAATTTTTTTGGATTCTTACTTCAAATTCCTATAAACTCTAAAAATTCAACAAAAAAATATTCTATATGAGGGAGGTAATTTTTTAAAGATGACAACGAAATTCTATCAGCAAACAAGTTTTGTGAAGAAACGAGTTCAAATTATGTTTCAAAGCATCTAAACCGATATTCAAGTTTTTTATTTCAGTAACTTATCTCCTCTAAGTCAAAACTTGAAGATTTTATGCAAGGATATTTCTTCTTTTTTAGAAAAATAATTATTAAAGTACTTAAATGTAAACAATTTTTTTGAGGGATGATGACAATTTTATAAAATAAAGACTAGGATTTTCTAGGATATAAAAAAAATAAGAGAAGAGAAAGGGGGCAACCAACCAAGAGGATAAAAATGTCCCCTTTGTCTAAAAAACCTAAAATCATGCATTCCTCTTTCTTTTTGATTAGTTGTTCAACAAACATATAAGGCTAAACTCGTTTTCTTGGTTGCAAGGACACAAAAAATTTTAGATTTCAAGAACTGTTAGATTTATTCTATATTTTCCTTTCAGTTTATATAATGAATATGTTTGTTTTTCTATGCTTATTTTTTCTATGATTGTTTATTTTAATTGCTATAACATATTTTAAGTTATTATTATAGACAATCTATTGCTAAGTTTAATATCAAAACCGGAGTTGTGATATATAAACTTGTCAAGCAACTGAGTTTAATAATTATGGCAGATCTACGTTATTAATCTTAAGGAGAACATTAAATCAAATCGAACATAGACTATGGATAATTATATTTTCTTGATTAATCAACTTATCTAGTTCTTAAGGCTGCCACTGAATTAAATTACTAGTGCGGACATTGTGGTTATTTAATGGTTAGGGTTAATTATACTGCAGATTCGTTAACTAACCAATGTTAATAAGAGATAAACATTCAGAATATAAATTGATATTTTGTTTTCATGATCAGTTTTGATTTCTATAGGTGGATATGTGCACGTGACCAAGGTTTGTTCTCTTGATAATTTTCTAAATTTATTAAATTTCATTTAATAGTTTTTGTTTTTTGTTTGCTTTAACCTATATAATGTCCATACTCTCCCCCAAAGTGCATATCATCTAGCATAAAAATCTGACTTGAACGTTTCTCGTGAGATCAACCCTTTGCTTGCTCTATACTATCTTATGTATTGTGTTTTAAGCGAGGGTAATTAATTTGTGCAACTACGATATTGCAACAGTCTTGAATATTTGGAGAAAAATGTTACATTTTATTTTTCTTACTATTTATTTGCAAGTAAACCAATAGGAAAGCCAAGATAAAAACATATTTATTGTTAAAGGATTTAGTTGTTAAAAGAAAGTTAATAAATGGGGAATGATGTGCTTTTTTTTTTACTTATATGGAAAAATGTTCAAATTTAGTTTATAGATTTGTTGTTGGATGCTTGGAGAATTTAAAAAAATCAATCATGTTATATTGAGAAGGAAGTTGAGAGGCAAACTTCTTAAGAAATTATAAATAATTGATTGTTTATTAAAGTTTCACTAGATATTGTTTGTTGGCTCACATTTCAAGTATGTTCATTTAGAGGACATGATAAAAAACCATAATAAAAAAATTAGGATAGTTTTCTTGAAATAATGAAATTCTTAACCATCATATAATGAACAAATATGTGTTCTTATTTTGAATAATGCTCCATAAAATAATGAATACATATCACATTAAATTCAAAAGGAAATGTTTCTTGTCTTTACTAGAAACGTTCAGTTTTCAATTCGTCATGAGATTTGTGATGCATAATTTTGTTTGATTGTTTGAAGCTTGAGACGAGTCCAAAAAAGAGCAAATAACCTTTATTATTAGGTTTGTTGATAAAAATAGATTTATATAAGAAGGTTTTTTTTTTTTGATATAATGCATGTTAAAGATACAAACGCTTTAACTCTTAAGAAATATATTTTCTCTATTTTATCTCATTATAATCTTGATATTAAAAATATCAAAGGTATAATGATGATACTAATAATATACGTGGAGAGTGGAATGAGTTGCAAGCTTTATTCATTAAAGATTGTCCTTATGCATATTACATGCATTACTTAGCCCATCAATTACAATTGGCTATAATTGATGTAGCTAAAGAAATATTTAATGTTCACACTTTATTTTATAATTTAATTTTTATTATCAACATTGTTAGTGCTTCTTGCAAGTATAATGATGAATTTTAAGCTTTTCAAGCAACTCAAATTGAACATTTAATTGCTATTAGTGAGATTGAAATGGGTAAATGAGCTAGTCAAATAGGTGATTTGCAACTATTCAGAGATGTAGATGGAGTTTGCATTTCAAATGGATTTATATATTCTGATGTAGTTTTTGCAGTTAAGTTGCTAATATTATTTGATTTTTTAATATGGAGGGGTGATCTCACTGTAAAAAAAATTCAGTCAATTGAGCATCACTACCAAGTTAATATATTTATAGCTACTATTAATTAATAATTACAAGAGTTAAATAATAGATTTAGTGAGCAGACAACCGAGCTTCTTATGTTGAGTGCAGTTATTAATCCAAAAAATGCCTACAAATTATTTAGTGTTGATGATATATGCAGACTTATTGATAAGTTCTATCTTAAAGATATTTTTGACTAAGAAAAAATTCAGTTAAGGTTCTAGTTGCAACTTTATAAGCTTGATGCACCTAATCATTTAAAGTTAAAAAATTTATCATTGATTGTTGATTTATGCCGAGGATTGGCAGAAAATAAAAAATAAATAATTTATCCACTAATTGACAGATTGATTCATCTTATTTTGACTCTTCATGTTTTAATTACAATCACTAAATAAGTTTTTTTAGCAACGATGTTATTAAAAAAAAAACTTCACAATTAGATGGAGTATAATTTCTTATAGATTATTTGATTATTTATATAAAAAAGATATTGTTGAAAGATTCTAAATAGATTTGATAATCAATGATTTCTATTGTATAAAAGAACAATGAGTACAATTAAAATAAATAAGTAAAAAAATTTCTTTATTATTTTATTATTATTGTAGTTTATTTTGAAAAATATACCAAATAAAAATAATGCTTTATTTTAGCTAATATTTTTTATAAACTTTATATGTTTATATTTAATAGGTATGAAGACTAATAACATTAAAGTAGTGAATTCATTATAAAAATAAAATAATGTTATAACTTTGATTTAATTTGATAATTCTATTAGACTCTTAGCCGATACAAAAATTGTTTTATATTTGTAATAAATTCTTACATTACTTATCATGTTTAGTAAATCTTGTATTGTTCTTGGTAGATTATAAAATTTTTATGTCTTGTTATAATACTTTTTCTCCTGAAAAATGATAATAAGTAATGGATAGGTTATGAATTTTTTCAAACTCAACTTGAAGCCCCCTTTATTCTAACCCGAAATATATATATTTATATTATATAAACACATTTGTTGATCATACATATTTTTTGTAATGCAATATAATATACACATATCTCTACATTGATATAAAACACACACATGTATACACACGCTTTGAATAAATATATTAATTATTTTATTTTTATCAACTAATAAATAATAATAAAAATATAATGGATACTTAAATTTATAAATATATAATATTTTTATTTAAAAGGAAATGAATAGATTATAAATATTAAAAAATCCGACCGTGAATGCTTTTGGAATCCCTATCTCTATCCAACACTGACTGATGACCGACCCTTCTTATAATTATTGAAGATGACGAAGGATTGTAGGTATCTGATAGATAGCTTTCCTTGTGGGCGACCTATTCCAAAAACAGGAATCAATTTATGCAGATCAAATACAATACAATGCCATCTCTGTGCTATTAGAAGCTTTCTCCAATGGCTGGACAGTGATTTGATCAACCAAGCCAATTTAATTGACACCATCTATTTTTGAAAACAATTAAGATGATGAGAATTTTGAGAGTTAAGCAGCAGGATGGATGGATATGGATGACTCGCTTCGCATTTACACGCATATGAGCACATAATGGTTGGTAGGTGAATTTAATGCTTGCAATCTGCTTATTTTTGTGTTTTTTAAGCATACTCGTGGAGAGAAAAAAATTATATTGCAGATAATTTGGCCAAATAAAAAGTTCTTAAAAAAGCTAATTTAGTTGCATGGTTTTATTACAGAGTTTTTAATGTTTGAGAGATGTTGTGCAAGTAGGACCAACCACCCTCCTCCGTCGTAGTCGCCGTCCTCCTCCTCCCAAAAAAGAAAAGAAAATAGCATCACACACTCATAGATGAGATTTCATGACAGATACATTCGATATGTACATATGACCAACCACCCCCGCCCTCCTCCTCCTCCTCCTAAAAAAAAAAAAGAAGAAGAAGAAAAAGAGGTCTTGATTGAGGGTTGCAGTTGTGAGAATTAATGGCATCCATTCTCTTTTGCTTTCCATCAGTCGTGCACGAAAGGTGTTTGTTCCAATGACTCCAAAGTCATTTCTCACTTTGCTTTGCTTTCTTTCTTTCTTGCTTATTTATTGCAAAATAATAAGTAAATATGATTATGATTATTATAAAGAATAAATTGAATTTCGACTGAAGTTATGGTAACTTGAAATCGTGAAAGGAAAAGGAAGACACTATAGTTTTCCACATGCATGCTTTTCTTAACACCTCCTCCCAAGAAAAAAATAAAAAAAATAAAATAATAATAATAATAATAAAGATTCATTCAAATATCTTCCAATTAATTTGATAATTGTGACTTAAGATTCGAAAAATAGTTTCTAGCTATTTTGTATTTTACAATAACAAATAGCGTTCATCTTTCTTTCTAAAGTTATAGGAGGAAGCGGCCCTCCTCTAGCTAGGTTGGACCTGGTGAAATCTAGCCGCTCACACATATATTTATGTTTTAGGCTACACAATTTTTTTTTTAAATATTAATATGAATGTTTGGATAAATTTATATATATTTTAATTAATTTTATGAATTTTAAAATTAAATATTTTTAATACCCTTAAAATTTATAAATTTGAATTGATAATTCTATTATTATTATTATTGTTATTGTTATTGTTATTTAATAGTATCAGCCTTTCTTGATCAACATTTTTGGAACCATTATGAAACATATTTACTTCTCAATATAATTAAATTTTTTTAAAAATATATTAAAATAATTTTTTAAGGTTTTTTATTTTTAATATCAATAAATTAAAAAAAAATTAATTAAATTATTTTTCAAGCTAAAAGTATTTTTAAATAACACCAAAAGATAAAAACAGAAACTGCATTAAAACACTCCTAGAAAACCTAAGGCTATAATGTGTCTGAATAGTTTGCTTATTTCAAAAGATTGTCCAATGGGACCAATAATAATAATAATAATAAAGGTTTTGTTCCTGTCTAAATAAAGATTCGAAAATTAACTGATTTGAGCTGAAATAGAGTTAGGTTTAAAATAAATAAATAAAAGTTAAAAATATAGTTAGCTTGGCCGGTTAACCTGGTATCCAATTCATCTGTCAAGATTCGAAACTCAATTATAATTTATTAACTATTTATTAACTATTTATTTACTTTTTAACTATAATAATATTGTTTTAATTTATAAAAAAATTAAAATTACCCGGTAATCCATACAAAACCCATGAACCAGACCGAATATAAAAACTCTTAATTCACCGGACACACGCACCGCCCTATTTACTTCGGAGCAAACTCCACCAATCCAGCCACGGGTCCAACCATGCATGATCTGTCGTCAACAGGTGCTAGAATACGAACAGTTCACCATAAATGAGAGAGATGCTCGTCATAACATGTTGGAAAAAAAAAAAGTAGAGTTAATAGACATGAGATTAGCATAAAATTATAGAAATAAATTCATACGGAATCATGAATACAAAGATGATACAAGTAGAGAAGTGAACACTTCTTCAACACCCTAACCTTTTCTACGAATGATTTCTTCGTCGAGGTACTCAATTTTATATATTATTTTTATTATTTATTTATTTATTTCATGTAGAATTGATAGCTCTAACCACCCTTTTCTTTTGCAACCTATATTTATAATTCCCACATGGGATTTAGAATTATATTTAGAGAATTTGAAAGTATAATTATAATTATTTTTTAAAGTGATTTTCATATAAAAATATATGAAAATAATATTTATTTAATATTTTTAAAATTATTTTTAAAATTAATATATTAAAACAATCTAAAATATATAAAAAAATTTAAATTTTTTATAAATACAGGTTAAACCGAGTTTCCAAACAAAAATTTAATAGTTAACTTTTGAGTTTACTTTTAAAGCTTTATGATTTAATCTTTTGTTTTGTTTCCAACCATTAATTTTGCCTACGTTTTAATTACATTTATTAACCAGCTTGAATCAATTAACATTAATTATCTTGTCAATTAAAAAAAATAAATTAGATTGCCAAAATCTTTGTCTCGCTCCTCCTTTCATGTGTGGAATTTAATTTTTTTTTTCTCTATTTTGACTCGACATCGCAGCACTTGAAACTTCATCGTTAAGCCATGAATCTAAGCATTGTGATATATCGAGATCCACTTTCAACTTTAAATTAAATTCGTCCATATAACTCCACCATAATTATTATGTTTTGGTTCAGTATATTAATTATTAATAGTTTCCTAGAATTGTGCTCTATTTTTACTTCATAAGAGATTTGCGAGCTATTTTGCACGAGTCCTGGATTAACTAGCAATTTAGAAAGGATAATTAAGTTGAAATATTCACCAATCATGCACGAGAGATATTGATTGAATTGAAAAGCCATCAATCATACAGCAACATGAAAACAATTTTTTTTTTATTTGTAGAAGAATATGGTTTTATTTACGAGAATAAATAAATAAAAATAGTAGTTCGTTTGAAATTTTTATAACCATCTTGATGAAGTAGATTTCTTTCCCTATGTGTAGGCATATAGGCATTCATTTAATTAGTGTAGAACTACATCACTCAACTATCTTTTACCGGATCAGAAATTTTTACAATATATAAAAAAAAATGTTTAAACATTTATAACATTTTTTTTAGCAAATTAATGTCAATCTAGATTACTGAGCCATTATTTGTTGTGGTTCAAACTAATTTTTTTAAATAAAGAAATATTCTAGCATTGTAACATGTTTTTAGAAGCAAATTAGTATAAAATTAGGTTATTCAGTCATGTTATATTGCATATTAGATTAATTTTTTTAAATATAAAAAATATTTAAACATTGTTAACATGTTTTTGGAAATGATTTTTTTTAATCATGAACACAAAATCTGTTGTATAAAATAAATTAAAAATTATATGCATCAATAAATATAAAAAGAAATTTAACATATAAAATAAATTAAAAATTATATGTATCGATAAATATAAAAAGAAATTTAACACTAAGTAAATATTAAGTCGTGAAATTGAGACACATAGATAGATATTTGATCCTATGCTATGGAAACCTTTCATTTTATTTTTCTCTTAATTATATTGCACTAATATTTTGTTATAAGAAGAATAATAAAATAAATTTCTTGAAAAAAAATAACTTGCAATTTGCTAGATTTTCTTTCATTTTTAATATCTTTTATCTCATAAAATAATTTAACATTTTGTCCTATATTATTTATTTAATTATAAAAACCAAAAGCATTCAAGAAACATAAATTTTTTTTGGAAGATTTAAAATAAGAATTACAAAGATACCCCTCCAACTAACATCCGTTTGTCTTATTAATGTGCTATTTTTTTTTGGAAAGTTCTTATTAGAATATTTGTTTTTTAGATAAAATTCTATCCAAATTTCAAAAGCACAAGTCTTATTCTAAAAATATAAAATTTTGTTAGTTTTAGTACAAGTATATTAAAAAACATAATGGTAATATAATACTTATATGTCATCATGAAGAACACTTTAATAATGTTATTAAACCTAACTTAGTCGTTCGATCTTTGAACATTCTAACTTAATTTTTGAATATTTTAACTCGACTCTTTATTTAGCTTTAATTGCAAATTAAATCATGTGAAAGTTATTCTAATATGATCCAATTATCTCGATAGATAAAAAAACAACCATGATGATTAGTAAGAACATGGTTCGAATTAATAAAATTTTAAGATAATATTTTTTTAATAAATATTGAAACAATGACATATTGAACCAATTTAGGTTTAATAAATTTATTTTTTTATTTATGTGATAACAAAAATAGATGATTATAATAAAACAACCATATAAAACTCAAAAAATTATTATGATGGATTGTACAAAATAGGCCTATTTATGGTTCGGTTCGGTTTGAATTACAAAAACCAACCAAACCTAGTGACTCAAATTTTTAAAAATTCAAACCGAACCAAACCAAATTCTAGTTCAAACCGAACCATTTCAGTTCAATTAAATTTGATTTTTTGGCTTTAAAACTGGCACTTGAATTCCTAAAATCCATAATGCCAAACACGAAAGGATATTTTGCATCAGGTAATCCCTAATAGCTCCATTTCAATTCTTAATATATGATCCCTAATAGCTCCATTTCAATTCTTATTATATAATAATAAACAAAAACCAAACCTAAGGAAATCCCAACATAATTTTATATGATTTCTCAGCAACATGAACATAATTAATAAAAAAGTTAATCATCCAATAAAATTCTAGTTGTAGAAGAAAGTTCAATAAAACTAATTAGTCAAAATCAGACAAATCTAACAACTCGATCAAAATAAAAAGGAGAAAGATGACAAATGGACTTTGTACTGAGAATTGAGCTCTTTTTTGAGCTTAAGGATTTCACCTTTCCTAGTTGTCGAGAAATAATTTGAATCATGACCGCTCATGCTTGCCTACTTGTTTGGCTCTGCAAATTTGCAAATGGTGAAAGACAGATGTGCGAGCAAGAGATAGAACAAAGACTGAAATGTGAAGTGAAGAGAGAAGCCAAGGAGATGGAGATGTCGGTTTTTGTTCAGCTAGAGAAGAGATATGTGTAGGGATAGAGACGCAGAGTGGATGAAAATTAAAAGAAAAATAAAGAAGGGAAAACCAGTCTCTGGTCTGGGCAGTGACAAATGTAATGTTATTAGGGTTAGGTTAACTATAGACTAGTATTATAGGTCTTTTATTTTATGGTTGGTGACTTGGTTCGGTTCAGTTCATCGATTTTTGTTGTAAAATCAAAACCAAACATAATTGGCAAAATTTTATAGTTTTAAAAATTAATTTAATCGGTTTTCCATCTCGGTTCGGTTTTCTCAGTAATTTTTCATTGGTTTTTTTGGTTTTCTTGGTTAAACGATTTTTTTGAACACCCCTAATACAAAAAGAATGCTTGCTAATACATAAAAATATTTATATAATCATATCTGAAAAAAAAAGTAAAAAATGAATGGTAATGGATAAAATAATATCTAAATACATTTTGAATTAACTTCAAAATTTAATAAAATAATGTAACTAAAATATGTTTAATTATTTTTTTAAATAATTCCATCTAAATTTTAGAAAAAGACTAAAAAAATAGACCAAGCATGTTGATTTGCTAGCCTAGGCACAAGTGTCTAGGCCTTTTAAGCATGTTGATTTGCTAGTGATTAGTACTTAAAAGTGCATTTTTATCATGGTTTTATATCATCATTTTGCACTTGAAGTATCAATAACTCCTTAACTAAAATATGTTTTATAATAATATATCTAATAATATAAGATACCTATAAATTGTGGTAAATGTCTATTTTTAATGCAGGCCTATCACATAAATAAAAGGATTGATTGATGACTTGAAGAACTTAAATTGCAAGGATAAAGAGATGGCCAAACTTAGAAAAGAGATGTCGGTGCAATCCAAACCGGAACACTATTCGGTAATTGGGTCATATCTAGAGCTACAGATCTCAGATTTAGGTCCAATTTATATGGATGGAAAGGTAAGACATAGGCCTACAACTTTCATATGGAGCCCAAGATCTAAAAAGGCCATTATCAAGTCCAAATTGTAGCAACAACAAAGAAGCCCGAATCTGTCTTCCAGCCCGAGCACTGTTCGGTATTTTGGCCATATCTGGAGTTCTAGAAGTCCAAATGAGCTGAAATTTTTACACAAGAAAGCTGAGACAATTGCCTACAACTTTCATGTTTACAACTGGCTCCAATTTTGACGTTATCAATGACGTTTTGGGCAGACAAGAGAAGATAAGGATTGTCACCAAGTCAAAAGTTGGTCACCCACTTATCAATTAGTCATCAAATCAATAGTTCCCAATTTTGGCCTATAAAAGGAGGCATTTGCCATGCATTTAGGCATCTTGGTGTTCAGATCAAGATCATGCTCTTCCTTTCTCTCTTTGTATTTTTTATGCTTTGTTTTCATTAATATTAAGTTTATGCCTTTCATTTCCTTTCCTTTACTTAGTTAACTTTTATGTTCTTATTTTGTTTATCTATTTTGCTTTCTTTCATTATGTCTAGCTAAGTTAATTATGTCAAGGTGAAAAGGTTACACTAATGGTGTAAGAATAAGTATAATGTAAACTTAATATGGACTTTAATGTTTGATACTAACATGTTTTATATTTGCTATCTTGTTCACTCTTTAATACTTTGCTTGTTAAATGACTAATCTTGATTTATGTTGTATAACACTTGGTACAACAAATGCTTGGCACTTTCATAGCCCATAATGTATGGTATAACCGACACCTGAGCTATGAAAGGAACTTGATTTGTTGTTAACATAAGTTATAATCATGAATGCTTGACGAGATTTACAAGTATTAGCATTAATTGAATAAGATGACTAATGTAATCATGTTAACAATATATAATCTGATTGGAACCTCCTTTGTGTGTGGTTTCCAATTCAATAATAAGAGTTTATACTTGGCGATGCATCATTTGTCCGATTTGTTTTAAAGACTAAGCCCACATGCTTGGATTTTTTTTATTTTTTTTTAAATTGGACAGATATTATGTTGTTTCTTTATTTTTTATGGAAAAAAAAAACAATCAATGCATCATCTTTCTATTAATATTTTGACTATTAAAGAGGTGGCTGAAAAATCATGATGGTGGTGTTCTTTTGACCTTAATTTTTTTAAAATTTATTTTTACTTAAAAATATTTAATAAACACCATTAGACTATAAAATTATAATTTCTCAAAAAACCCTTAAAAATAATCCAAAAATATAAAATTAAATTGAAAAAAATTCTTTCCTCGCATTTATATATTTTTTTAGCAAGAGAAAGGTTTAGAAAAGACATCAATAAAATTCTTCTCATCAGGTAAATTTTGTTTACATTAGTATTAACTTTTTTTGTTGTAGAATTGATGTTAATAAACAACTTTTTTCCATAGTTATTTTCCATCAATTCTCTCTCTTCTTTATAATTTAGAGATTGAAAAGTCAATAAAATAAAGATTTAACTAGAATGTTAAATGTTCAAATTAAAAGTATTGAAAATAAAAATATAAAAATTCTTTTAAAAGAATCCACATATACAATAATTTTTTTATAAAAAAACATGCATTGTTCTCTCTGGTCAAATTTGATCCTTTTTTTGTTTTTTTAAGCAACAAAATTGATTTTTTGGAGAAGAGGATTCCAAATGTAAAAAGTAACCAAAATATTGATGGAAATTCGATGTTGTAATTACTAATTTTAATACGTGTCTATAAGGTCGCACGCTTGATTTTGTTTTTTTTCCAAAGAAAAAATGAAAAGCATCTTTGATAGAATTTCCCCATTATAAGTAATTTAATTGGTTATATATTTATTCATGACATTAATTAAACTGTCACAATTTAAAAATAAAGCGGCGCAAGTACGAGTTTGGGAAGAGCAGGAGATAAAAATAAATAAATTAATAAATAAATATATTCAGAAAAATATGTAATAAATTTATCAGAATAATTATTAATAGCCCTCTATCCTCCAACGGTGGCGTTCATGTCGCCATTAATGAGCTCACAGTTGTTGTCTCAGCCTTGCAATATTATGACACGGAGTGCAGTTTGCACCATCGTTGTGTTTGTTGCCTTTACGCTGGGAATTAGGTGGAATTGCCTCCCGTCTTCGAAAATAAAATAAAATAAAAATTCTAGATTTCTCATCTAAATTCCACGCAAAATGATCCAGATTCATTCCTCGCTGTGTGTAATGTTTTTTTTTTAAATTTTATTTTTTAATACTACTCGCTGTGTGTAATGTTTTTTTTTTTAAATTTTATTTTTTAATACTTGATCTATTAAAAATTAAATTTTATAACTTATTATAATTTTTTTTATAATTTATGACACAAACTTAATGAATTAATTCAATTAACTTGAGTTTTTTATCATGTCTTTTTTATAGTGCCGTGTTTTATATATAATTTTCTCTAGTTATTAAAAAATATAATTTATAAATTATTTTAATTTATTTTATTTGAGATTATCATGATCTTTATGTTATAGTTTTGAAAAGTTAATACAGATCAATTTAATATATTATTGTTTCAATAATTAAAAAAAGATATTATCTTGATTTTTAAATCAAATTAAATTTTTATTAGTTATTCAAATTATTTTTAGATCTAACAAATATATCAGATCATATCAAATTAAATTTTATAAAATTTATTTAATATAAATATTTAAATTTTAAAATTATATTTTGATATATATATATATATATATTAATAATAAAAGATGAAATGAAACTTGAAAATTCTTCAAAAATAAAATATATTATTTTAATTAAAAAAATAAAATAACAACTAAAACGGAATTTACATCCTTGTATAGGATGCTATACAACTCTAAACGCACATGAGAAGTTCTGTTCAATTATTTATTTATCTTGAATCTAAATCTTAGCATATTATTAAGAGAAGTTAATAAATATATGAAGATATATTTTTAAAACTAATTGAAAAAAAAAGTTAATATCAATTGCCGTCTACATGAAAATATCCCTCACTGTCTAAAAATAATCTTGACAACTCACTGACTCACTGACTAAATGGATATTGATTAAAATGGTCAAATAATGAATTATAGATGCCATTTCTTGGTGAATTTACTTATTTATTTATACAAGTTTGTGTCTTTATGGTCTAAAATCCAAGTATATATATATATATATATATATATATATATATATATATATAAAGGGTGTAGACACACAGAATAGGGCCAACCAGAGGCAGCCACATAGAGGATTGAAACAAGAGCTTCTAGTTCTGCTGCTGCTGCTCCTGCTCCTGCTGCTGCTGCGGCTTTTGTCTGCCTTCAATGGCTTCTGCTTGCGCACTACTGAACCAGCTCTTTCTCTTCCTCCTTCTATGGCTTTGTGCTCTCTCTTCTTCTCAAGGTTCGTTTTGCTTCCAGCACTAGCCGCTAATATTACCTACCTCCATGATCACTGTATATTTGCATGCATCTTTAGTTTAGTTTAAATTTACTGTCCCTTGACCTCTTTAATTCTTTTAATTCTCTTAATTTCCATCTCGATCTCTCCCCTCGGATCAAATACATGTTTCTGTTTCTGCTTGCATATATAGAACTTCTACTTTATTTTTGTTGGTCAAGAAGAGATCATCAGTCTTCTCTCTAGTTAATATTAATATACATATGCAAACGAGCTCCATTATTCTCAGTGTCTTTGCACCATGCATCTTGGCTTTAGAGAAAGGTTTCAATATTTTGTTTTCTTTAAACTTGGCATACATCGCGTGGATGGATACTTTGAGTCCCATTATTGTTTTTGCCCTCATACACAAGTAGTCAGAATATAAATCTTGTGAGTTCAAGAAACAGAAAATGTAAATGATTTTTATCTTAGTTTCAAAACAATGGTGATTCATTGCATAGATGTCTTCTTCTTCTTCTTCTTTCTCGCTTCATTTGCGCAGAACAATGGTGATTCATTGCATAGATGCCTTCTTCTTCTTCTTCTTTCTCGCTTCATTTTTTATAGTATAATTAGATGGGTTGATGGGGTAGTTGGCTGTGATTAGTGAGTATATTTATTTTTGTCATAAATGTTACCCTCTAAAATATAGCTGTGGGAAGATCGGTAGTATACATGGCTATCTATGCATCTATATAATAACACAGAAATTATTGAAGGCCTTTTTCCAAAATAAATTATTTAGTTGACACGTTAAGGTCACTAGAGAAATAGGGTTGTAAATTTCTTTTATTGACATCAAAATTATGTTGCAATGCAGCTGCGCACCATCAGCCCTACTCTGAATTTAGATACCCATTTATCAAGAAAGCAAGCTCATTCTCATCATCCTTGTCATCAAGTGGCCAAGGAGATAATACATATGACTATATAGTTGTGGGAGGTGGCACAGCTGGGTGCCCTTTAGCCGCCACACTCTCTCATAAATTCAATGTTTTATTGCTTGAAAGAGGTGGAATCCCTTTTGGCAATGCGAACATCTCCTTATTACAGAACTTCCATATTACCCTTGCTGACACTTCATCAACTTCTGCTTCCCAATACTTCATTTCTACTGATGGAGTCCTCAATTCTAGGGGTAGAGTTTTGGGTGGTGGTACTTGCATCAATGCTGGGTTCTACACTAGAGCAAGCACAAGGTATGGTTTGGAATTGCTTGCCTTCAATTTTTCCTCAAATGTAATACGACTACTTTGTCACTACTTCTTCTTTTCTTTTTTTCTTTCAACGAATATTCATTCAATGCAACTGCCTAGATCCCACATGAAGTTAGTTGTAGTTTTGAGGCGGGGAGTGATGAGTTAAAGAATTCAGTAAAATAAAAAGAGATTTTGAAGAGAAAGAAAAACAATAGTTATAATTAACTGTCATATCTTTAGGAAGAATAAGTGTGGTCGTTATTAAGAAACATCAACATGCAAATAATTAATGTGTTGGAATTTTCTTTCTTCTTGAAAAAGAAGGGTTTTCTAAGATCTAAGTAGCTGACAAAGCCATTAAGTAATCCTGTCCAGAAATAAAATCAGAACATAAATCCATCTGGATAATGACTTTGTGAAGGATGCTGGAAGATGTTTTTCTGCTTGGATCATGTTGATGCCACAAAATCAAGCTTAGACACTATATATATGACAAGACAAAGTGTGCTGTGAGATTAATAGGTGTGAAGGTCCCACGACTGAACTCTAATCTGGGATCATATACAGGGTCACCCGATTTGAAGGTCACCATTGCACGGCTGGGAAGTCATTTTATTTGTTAGGGTTTAGAGAAGTAATGGTACTCATGGCATTGCCGTGGTTCGTACCGCACATTATATTATTGCACGGCTGGGAAGTCATTTGCTAGGGTTTAGAGAAGTAATGGTACTCATGTCATTGCCGTGGTTCGTACCGCACATTATATTTATTTGTGGTCTAATTTCAGTTGTCTTTGTGGTCCTTTTCTATGCTTTAATTAATGGGAAAAATTGGGTGGAGAGTTTCCTAGAAATCAATTGTGATATTTATTTCGAGCCATCAAGAAAATGGATCCAAATTGAATGCACCAAATTAACAAGACTGCTTAAAACTCGCTTTTGATACCATGTACGAGTCCACCACAACTCTTTCTGTCTCTCGTAATTATGCCACCCAATTCAGCTTCTGAGGCCCTTAAGGTGTCTTGGTGTTAACTTAGAACTTGTCTCTCTTATTAAGCACTGCAAATGAAAGAGGTCAAGGAAAGTGAAGGATTAACTATAATCATGCATTCATCATTGTTTTTGGCATGCAGACCCCCCTTCCTTTTGCAGTTCATAATAATTGATTGGATAGTAAGAGTTTGGCATTCGTAGTTGAAGGAGCAAGGGAGTTATATGAATAATTTTAATCACTTTACTTGAAATCCACAACTTCTTGTGTTGAGAGATGAGACCACTTACTAAATTCATTGTAACGAAACCCTTGGAAATGTTGAAGAAATTGTTTCTTGCAGGTTTATAAGCAAAGTTGGTTGGGATTTGAAGTTGGTGAACAAGTCATACTCCTGGGTTGAGAAGCAGATTGTTCACAGGCCTAAGGTTGCACCGTGGCAGGTTGTTGTAAGGGACAGTCTTTTGGATCTTGGAGTTGCACCTTTCAATGGATTCACTTATGATCACATTTATGGAACCAAGTTTGGTGGTACCATTTTTGACCGATCCGGCCGTCGGCACACGGCTGCCGAACTACTTGCTTCTGCTGATCCTCATAAGCTCACTGTGTTGGTGCACGCTACAGTCCAAAAGGTTTTATTTGACACATCAGGTATGTTAAACTACTCAAGTACTTCGCCATATTGTTAGTGTAAGAGTTTGCGGATACTTGTAACTTAGGAGATCATAATGTTCAACCCAGGAAAGCGACCAAAAGCAGCTGGCGTCCTATTCAAAGATGAAAATGGAAACCAGCATCAAGCATTTCTATCAAACAGCCGGAGTGAAGTAATATTGTCATGTGGAGCCATTGGCACCCCTCAGATGCTATTGCTCAGTGGTGTTGGCCCAAAAGCTGAACTTGAGGAGATGAAAATTTCAGTGGTCCTCAACAATAAGTTTGTTGGGCAAGGCATGGCTGATAACCCCTTGAACACAGTTTTCGTTCCTTCTAAAAAACCAGTAAAGCAGTCCCTCATTCAAACTGTAGGGATTACCAAGAGGGGTGTGTACATTGAAGCTAGCAGTGGATTTGGGCAGTCCAATGACAGCATACAATGTCACCATGGAATAATATCTGCAGAGGTATAGAAACATTTCAATTTAAAGGAACTATATTGGCACGTTAACATATCCTTTATGACACAACTCCTTTAAACAATGATTTTGATTAAGTGATAGTGAAGTAAGAATATAAAGTTCATTTTTTCTTATAAACAGATAGGGCAACTATCAACCATACCTCCAAAGCAAAGAACACCAGAGGCCATCCAAGCATACATTAGACGAAAGAAGGACATACCACATGAGGCATTCAGAGGAGGCTTTATCCTTGAAAAGATTTCTAACCCCGTTTCCACTGGCAAGCTCAAATTGATCAACACAAATGTTGAAGATAACCCTTCTGTTACCTTCAACTACTTTAAGCATCCACATGATTTACAACGTTGTGTTGATGGCATCCGCATGGCTACAAAGATGGTGCAATCAGAACACTTTACAAATTTTACGCAATGTGACAAGCAGACCACAGACAAGATTCTTAACATGAGTGTCAGTGCTAATGTTAACCTAGTACCTAAGCATACCAATGACACCAAGTCCCTAGAGCAGTTCTGCAAAGACACCGTAATCACAATTTGGCATTATCATGGTGGGTGTCATGTTGGCAAGGTGGTGAACCGTGATTACAATGTTCTTGGTGTGAACAGGCTTCGCATTGTGGATGGCTCGGTATTTGATGAATCTCCTGGGACTAATCCTCAAGCCACCATCCTGATGATGGGCAGGTAGGAATATCTTAAAAACCCTGCTTAAAATGAGATACTGCTTCTAAGTAGTGCTCTTTCCTTCTCAAGAACACATCAAGTTAATTAAATAACTGCTTTTATATTATAAAAAATGGTTTCTTAATTGTGATTTGCAGGTATATGGGACTGAAAATCTTGAGAGACAGACTAGGAAAAGCAGCTGGTGTTTAGGGGCTGATAAGCCAGGAGCATGAGAGGAGCAATATTAGTTTGAGCAGAGCAAAATGTAATGCAGCTAATATATATTTATTCTTAGCAAGCAGTTTGTCATGTGTCGAAATGGCTTGCTTTTCGAAAATCTAAACATTTCCATTATATTTGTGTCCTTAATATAATGTAGTGACTCTGTGACTGTGTGCCTTTTGGTTGCGAACATCTTAAATCTAATCTTTCAGGTTTTTTTGGCTGAAAAGAAAAGTGGAATGGAATCAAAAACTCCCTTCAGCTTCTCACATTAACATCAGTTTCTGTTTATATATATATATATATATATTCTGAACTTACACTAAGTGAGGAACTTAGTGTAATAATCTCCTCCTTTCCTATGGTATGGCCTGTCAATGCAACAATCTGGGCAAGAAGACATTCAGTACTGTCAATACAATGGTTGACCATTGTGTGGATGCATGAAAAGTACATGGAAATAAATTATGAACATGGAAAAGAGAGTTCTGCTTGGCAATCTCAAAAACATGTAGAAGGCAGCATGATCACTTGTTTATTTGAATCAGATCATTGATCGATACCTCATTAATGCAGTTGGAACACTTCAAAGTAGGTCTCAACGAATTACGCAGTGCCTTCTGCAAAATGAGAGGCTAGCATTCATGGGCTTCAGACTATGACAGGTTCCACTAAAATGCCAGCATAAAAATCAATCAACACAGCTCATCGGTGTTCCCAGGATGGCAAAGATTTCCACCTAACAAATTAGTTGCATGCTGGTGTGGCAAGAATCTCAAAATAACTAGCAATTAGAGGAGCATGAAACAACCACAGTTAACAATGACAATCTCAAAATTGTTGTCAAACTCAAAGACAAAGCTCACTTTCTCTCGCTTTCTTACTTTGTCCTATATTCTAAGCCCATGGTAGTGGACTAGGATTTATGGAGAGTTAGGTTAAAAGATTATTAACCCAACCTGGAAATGTAATTTTTTATTTATTTATGAAAGTGATGTTCTAGCTAGCTGTACGGGCCTTATTAATCACCTTAAAATTAATAATTATATAAATTTTTAATTTTTAAAAAACCTCAAACTAATAACCATTATAAAATAAAGCTATTAAAAAAATGTAATTTTGTATGTCTTGTGAATATGCATGCTGCTCTATCCATATGCATGCTACTCTATCCAAAACAGTTGGAGCTACTTTATTGAGTAATATTGATTTTAGATAGTTTTTAAAATTTGTTTGTGATATTATTATATTAAAATAATTAAAAAAATAAAAAAAATTAAGTAGCTTATACAGAAACCACACCTGCAAGCTGGACCCCCTCTGGCAGATCATTTTAGATACAATAAAGCCAGTGACATTGATGCGTGCTCCTTGGGTAATCTGTCCCTCGCAGGTAGTTGAAGCTCTTCCAAGAATGAGTTCATTTGTCATTATTAATTAAAACAAAGTGAAAGGATACATAACATTCTTAAGGTCTAGACATTTATTAGTTAATTTGCACCCGGGTCAATAATAATTTGTTTTTAAAATATAATTTTTTTTTTATATTTTAAGAAATATTTTTAAAAAAAATTTAAATCTGATCCCAAATCAAATTCAAATACCTCAAATAATTATACTAAACTCAAAAAAATTGTGTTAACCCAACCTCAAGTATCTACACTTGGGTTTAACTACTATATAACACTTAAAAAAGAGTCTGAGTTGCCAAGATCTAAGATACTTAGATCATAAAACTTGAGTTGCTAGATTTAAGATACTTAGGTCATAAAACTTCAATTGAAGTAGGAGTAGCACAACTTGGTTGCAATACCAAGTTATGTTATTTCTTTGAATTTATTAATTATGATAGTTTATAAATTATAGATTTATAAGAAAAAATATGAATACTATAACATGTATGTTATTGTATTTCAAAAATCTTTTTGAAAAAGACTTATTTTTTATTTTTCTTTGCTTTAAATTATTTTTTATATTTTTAAATTATTTTAATGTATTAATATTAAAAATAAAATAAAAATATTTTTTTAAATAAAAAAATACTTTTGAATAAAAATTATATCGGTAACAACTATAAAATATAATTTCTATTGAAGGAATAAAAAATTCATAAACATAAAAAATGAACTATTTCAATGGAAAAATATGAATTTAATTTTTAGATCTAAAATGTTAAATTAGATTTCTGTGATGGTTTGTTGTTTATAAATTATTTATGTTTTATTTATAAATAATTTTTTGATCTACATTACTTGAGTTTGACAAATATACTTAACTTAAGTTTACTTGAACAATAACAATAATACTAACAACAACAACAACCACTATAATAATAATCATACTAATAATAGAAGATATAATTTCTATTGAAGGAATAATAAATTCATAAATATAAAATACAATAGAAAGATATGATTTGAATTTTTAAATCTAAAATATTAAATTAGATTTTTATAATAATATGTTTATAATAATAAAAACATGTTTGCTTAGGTCTGGCAACCATGTGTGATGGCAGACCTAAGCAAGCGGGTTTATAAACCCTGGCTCGCGGGATGAGCCAGACCCAAGTTTTTGGGGTTTAGCTTCCCTAATAATAATAAAAATAATAATATTAATAATAATATTAAAGTTGTCTGTTCTAAATTTTTATAATTTTTAATTTTTTTAATTAATTTTATGATTTTTTTAATAATAATAATATAGTTTTTAAATTTATTGATGATAATAATGGTAATAATATGTAACAAAAGCAAAGTAAACCTAAATAAGAGAAATGAAAGAAAATCAATAACAAAATATAAATGAACCCATCCAACCCTTTGATTCAAAGAAATGACGTGGAAGCATGATAGTATTACCAAACTCAAGAACAAGAATACTATGCCTAATTAAAAATACAATAAAATAGGGTATGAAAATGATAGAAAAGCAAGTAGAAGAGAACAAAAAGGAGTCTAAAACCTTAATCAAACCAGAACAGTAGCCAAGAAAAAAAAAAAAACACATCCACAATTGAATATTTCAAAAGGAGAAATAAGAGTGATGAGGAATCAAAACTCTCAAATCAACTATCGAAACCTAAGAACATGTTCAATTTCACTTAATAAGTAGCAGCTCTTTTAATATTGTTCAAAGACCAAGAACCTAGCCAAATGTGCTATGGATTTAATGCACAATTATTACCATCGCATTATGTTAGAACCATCTATGGTTGTAAGCTGCACGTCCAAAGCTAAAAAGACATGCAATTAAATTCTTATTGATATTTTAGTTTTCTTTGTAATATTTCGTTAAATTTTGAAATTGTAAATCATATTCCTATAAAATATAAAAAAATAAAAGGAATGTTGAAGTTGAAAAACTTACCTAATCATTTGAATTTTTGTTAGAGAGTCTATAAATTAGATGTTTTCTTGTTGAATCATAAGCACTTATTTTTATTTTGACTCTATTTCCTGATGATATATGTATAAAATTGCACCAGACCTTTTCTGAAGCATAATCAAGTTAAAAAACAGAAGAGATGTAGTAAAGGTTATTGTTAAAAACACTAAAAGAAAAAAGAAAAGGATTCTCTTTCTTGGAACTGGGCTGCCATGGGATTGTGGGGGAGTATATAATCTTTTGTTTTTTAATTGATTCTCTCGCAAAAAAACTCCCAACATCTGATCTGTTCTCTGTATTTTCTCTCTTCTGCATTCTACGTTGTTTGTATCGTTATGATGCTTCAGCTACTAGGTTTGTTTTCTGATTCAACTTTTTTGTTTTGTTTTGTTGTTTGCCTTTGAAAGTTGCATCATCTATCTTTTATTTCCTCCCCCTAGAACAGTGCGCGCAAATATTGTCATAGGTCTCTTGGGTTTGCATCGGTCTCTTGGATCATTTATCATGTTTTTTTTTTTTTTGTTTCACGATTTTTGGATAGAACAGGTCGTATCCAGTTACTTTTGTGTTTCGTGTAATAAAATCATACGGAAAAAGATGTCCTAGCATGCGTCTGTGTGTGGTCGGTCATATATGTTTCTTGATGCAAGTGTTCCCAGTTTACGTACAAACTAGGAAATAATGTTTATATGGTAGTTTTTGTACGTGGCTGGGGAAGATATTAATATCTTTAATGCATTTAACATGAGATAAGTTCTACTACATGATTTGACTATAATTTAAAAATTTAATAGGTTTTTAATTGGTAAAGTCTATGACTCAAGATAAAGTTTTATTAATATGAATAATTAATTTAATGCTTTAAATTTATTATAAATTTATATCTGAATTTTTAAAGATATGATTTATTTATTTATCTTGAAAAACAAAAGAGTTTTTTATAACTAGTGTATTTGGGAAGAAATACTCTCAATTAAAATGAATGAATATTTAAAATAATTATAAGAATTTTCTAGTTAATTCTTGATATTTAAATACTAGTATATTTGTAGCTCTAATATTTATATTAGAATATTGATAATTAATTTTTATGAATTAAAATTTAATGAGTTATTGAAATATTGATTAAATTCTCAAAAATTCAATAAATTGGTTATTAAATTTAAAATGCATACAAATATACATACATACATACATTAATTTAAATGTAATTTGTAATTCTCAATGTCTTTTATCGTTAGCTTTTATGGCTCTTGTTTTCTTGGTTTTTCCTAGATTGTAAAAGTCCAAGTGTTCCTAGATTTTATTAATTCAGCTTTTGTTATATAAGTCATCTCTCCTTTGTTTATGGAAGTAAGAAAGCAGAACATAAGTATAATAAAATCGTCCCTGGTATTGAGCTGCAGCTCTACCAATTATCAGTTTCAATCTTCTTCTCTGTTTCTGCTATTTGTTTTCCAATAGATTTGACATCAGAGCAAGGTTTTCCTGTATATGGCTTCTTCTTCTAGTATTTCTACTTTCTCTTATAAAGTTAAGCAGATTCTCATCTTCGATGGAGAGCAGTACGAATACTAAAGTTCTCAAATGAAGACTATCTTCATTTCACTTGTGGATATTAGTTGACGAGGGGTTTGCATAACCATCCCAGATAAACCTTCTATATCTTCTACATTTTGGTAAGAAAATTAATTGATAGTTAAAAATATATTTTTATTAAGGTTTTATATTATTATTTTACAGTATCAATAACTCCTTAACTAAAATATGTTTTATAATAATGTATCTAATAATATAAGATACCTATAATTTGTGGTAAATGTCTATTTTTAATGCAGGTCTATCACATAAATGAAAGGATTGATTGATGACTTGAAGAACTTAAATTGCATGGATAAAGAGATGGTCAAACTTGGAGAAGAGATGTCGGTGCAATCCAAACTAAAATACTATTCGATATTTGAGTCATATCTGGAGCTATAGATCTTACATTTAGATATACTTTATATGGATGGAAAGGTAAGACATAGGCCTATAACTTTCATATGGCGCCCAAGATCTAAAAAGGCCATTTTCAAGTCCAAATTGTAGCAACAATAAAGAAGCCCGAATCTGTCTTCCAGCCCGAGCCCTGTTCGGTATTTTGGCCATATCTGGAGTTGTACAAGTTGAAATGAGCTGAAGTTTTTACATAAGAAAGCAGAAATAATTTCCTACAACTTTTATGTTTCAAGTGACTTCAATTTTGATACTATTAATGACATTTTGGACAGACAAAAGAAGATAAGTATTGTCACCAAGTTAAAAGTTGGTTACTCACTCATCAATTAGTCATCAAATCAATAGTTTCCAATTTTGGCCTATAAAAGGAGGCATTTGCCATGCATTTAGGCATCTTGGTTTCCAGATCAAGATCATGCTCTTGCTTTCTCTCTTTGTATTTTTGTAATGTTTATGCTTTGCTTTCATTAATATTAAGTTTATGCCTTTCATTTCCTTTCCTTTACTTAGTTAACTTTTATGTTCTTATTTTGTTTATCTATTTTGCTTTCTTTCATTATGTCTAGCTAAGTTAGTTATGTCAAGGTGAAAAGGTTACACTAATGGTGTAAGAATAAGTATAATGTAAACTTAATATGGACCTTAATGTTTGATACTAACATGTTTTATATTTGTTATCTTGTTCACTCTTTAATACTTTGCTTGTTAAATGACTAATCTTGATTTATGTTGTATAACACTTGGTACAACAAATGCTTGGCACTTTCATAGCCCATAATGTATGGTATAACCGACACCTGAGCTATGAAAGGAACTTGATTTGTTGTTAACATAAGTTATAATCATGAATGCTTGACGAGATTTACAAGTATTAGCATTAATTGAATAAGATGACTAATGTAATCATGTTAACAATATATAATCTGATTGGAACCTCCTTTGTGTGTGGTTTCCAATTCAATAATAAGAGTTTATACTATACTTGTTTGATATACCATTAGTGGAACCTCTAACCTTGACATTGATAATACAAAGAAATACAAGTATAATATGTAAAGAAATGCAATTTCCGTAAGAATTATTCATCAAGGAGTAAACAAATCAATTTATTCTAGAATTTTTGTCTCATTAAATTTATATACCTGCTCAATACCTCTTAACAAGATATTAATAAACCTTTCTTTTGTGCTCAATGTATCAACACATAATTATGGGGCTTTTCTTGGAAGAAAACAAAATTTTTATTCTAATATTTAAGGTTAACTTCCTTGGGTTGGGATTACTATTTTTGTCTCTTTATTATTTTTTTCTTCTTATTTTTTTTAATATATATACATATAATTTAAAACACCATGCATCTTTAACCCATGTAATGAGCTTTCAGTTAATGACTCCCAGACTAGTTGGTCTTAGGGCATTAGGTGTTAAGACACCCATACGAGTTTAGTAACTCGGGTTACAAATACTGATATGTAGATAATATAATGTTTGATTCCCTTAAACTTTTCTCCTTAACCTATGTGTCGCACGTCAAAAAAATCTACGCGGTGTCGGCCTGACAATTGTTTTTTCTCTGTTATGTTTGATTTGATCCTGTTGAATCATTAAAAGTCACCACCTAGTATTTGATTAAAGATTACTAGGAAACCTGATTGTACTGGTCTTGTCAGAGATTTACAGTTAAGGAACTGGTTGTGGTTAGGGAAGGTATTAACACTCCTAACACACCTTATCTGAGGTAAGCTGCTTCACGATTAAGAAACTGGTTGTGGTTAGGGAAGGTATTAGCACTCCTAACACACCCTATCTAAGGTAAGCTGCTTCGTGGCTAATGTGTTAAAGAAATTTTAAAAATTTTATCTTTTCATCAAATTTTAGAAATACAACTTACATACAAATTTGTACTTCTACACCGTGATCCAATCAAAATATTAAATCCTTCTTTATTCTTCGCAATTTTATCACAAACAAAAAAGAAACACTCATACACTTTCTTTATATTTTTGTTTCTTTTCTTTTTCTTCTTTTTGTTTTTTTATCTACACTTCAAAATACAAATTCAAAACAATTAAATAAAAATTACATTACATAATTGTTAAATTACAAAATAGCTTTAAAAACCCCAGAAATTGTAGGGAAGGTCTCTGGGACAGTGTGAACAATGGTGACCTGTGAACAGTGGTAGCAAGTTGGACAACGCGCCACCACCGATGAAGATGACAAAATCCAGTGCATCAGGAATGCCTTCCTCTTCTTTGTCTCCCTACGCCGGCGGTGACCTGCAAAACAAACAAAAACACAATAGGCAGTCAATTTTAATTTTGTTCTTTATTTTCTCAATCTGCTTCGGTTTTTTTTTTTAGCAAATCTGGTTTCTACTTCTCTTCTTCACGAATCTACTCTGTTTCTCTACTAATGGTGACCTGCAAAACCAACCAAAACGCAACACAAGCATTTGATTTTAGTTGTTTTTCTTTGTTTTTTTTCTAGATTTGTTCTCGTGTCCCCTTTTTATTAGTTATGGTTTGCTGTCCTTCCCGTCTTCCAGTGACAGATCTGGAGGCAAGGAGGAGTGCTGGAGGCTAGCGGCCGAAGATGGGTTTCTGTTTAGTAGCGACGTGAGCGGTTGAAAAAGCAGAGGAGGAAGGAGCTGCTATCATGGTAGGGCCTGTTCGTTGAACCAGAGGGAAGTGAAGGGTCAATTGAGAGAGACCCGGCTGTGGGAAAGCTGAAGTCTGCTGCTTCGCTAGGGGAAGGACTTTTGTTGGCCGGTGTCCACGACGCCTGAGGAAGGAAAGACCTGCTGGCTGAAGAAGGAGATCGTGGATCTGAGGAGATGGGAACAACTCTGTCATCCTCTGGTCGATGGAGATGAGGTCGTGGTTAAAGGAGTTGTGGCCAAAAAAGGCTGATGTGGGTGTGGTTAGTAAAGGCAGATCGGAGTTGGCTTTGGGGAGGCTACAACAAGAGAGGAACTGCAGGGGAAGATCGGCTGTAGGAGATGAAAATGAGGGGGGAGGCGTGAGCTGATGGGTAGGTAGCGGCTCCAATTTGTTGCTGGAAAAGGAGAAGGAAATGGCGTGGAGGCTGGTTTCAAAGAGGGAAAGGGAAGGTGAGAAGGAAAAATGGCCACGGGTGGGGGGGCGACGACCTTGGATGAGGGAGAAGGAAATTTAAGTTTAGGGTTTTCCTTTTTGCCAAAATTACCCCTTATTTTTTGCGTTGAAGGCTGCTATTTATAGGTAAAATATTGTTTGGTTTTCAAAATTAGCCCCTTAATTTTTTGTAAATTTTAATTTTTTTTTTGTATTTTTAAAAACAAGCAATATCAACATCGGCTCAATGAAAAAAATCAATAATTTTAAAAATAACACTCTTAAAGTTGAACGCGTTTCAAATATCTTTGAAAATTTAATTTTTTTTGAGATGATACTGAAAATGCTAAAAATAAAGCAAATATATTTTAAAATGTATTTTTTTTGGATTTTCGTTGTTTTTTTCTCTTTTTTTAGATTTTTCTAAAAATTTATCAAAATATGAATAAAAAATTGGGAAATAACCTAGAATAGGGTTATGACACCATATAATAAGCGTTGAGCCAATAACTCCCAAGTCAGTTGACTTTAGGGTATTAATTGTTAAAACACTCACTCGGGCTTAATTACTTAAGTTAGGGAGGCTACGAAACCAAACTTATCTACATTTTTATTATCATCATTTTTTCTTTTTCATTTTTTCATTTTTTTTTAATTATATACTATCCCTTTCCCTTAGTTGTTACCTTTAACAAAAGAACATAAATAATGTAATAATCCAATATGCAACCCACAATCATATGTTAAAGTGTGTGTGTGCAAATTAAGGTTTAAGAATACATGTTAAATAAGTAAATGAGCAGAATTAAGCGGTAACAATACGAGAGTTTGTAAACCTGAATATTTCAGGAAGTATTATAATAGACCTTGTTAAGAATGGCAAGATGTGTTTTAAGAGTCATAAAAAGTTCTCCTTACTCTGCCATCATAGTAACAATAATTTTGCACATGCTTTATGAAATACAAAACACA
>NW_011500066.1:270733-276625 GCF_000495115.2 Populus euphratica
AGCAGAGATTATGATTTGTTATGTAGAAGAGGTTAGAAATTCCTGTTCCATAGCATGATCAAGAAAAAACAACAACTTATCATAATAACCATTAACATTTAACAAACCTATGAGAAAATATGAAAAATCTCTTCCAATGTGCCTAGACCACCTGGTAAAGCAATGAAGGCATCAGAATGGTTAAACATTGCATTTATTCGAGCCGACATTGTGGAGACCTGAAGTTCCTCTCCAATTGCTTTTCCAATGATGTCCCCTTGTGGTAATGCTTCGAGGATGACCCCCAAAACTTGACTACCTCCTAAAAATGCAGCTATTGACACACCTCCCATTAACCCAAGACTGCCTCCCCCATACACTAAATGAATCTTTCTCTCAGCTAGCACCTGACCAAGATGATTTGCTGATTCTAAAAACTCCTTTTCTTTCCCAGGACTAGATCCACCGAAAACACAAATATTTCTTATTTGATGACTTGAGGAACTTGCCATTTCTACACACTTCTGTATTTGTTGAATGTATGGGTTGAGTAGAAATGAAAGGAAGGAAAAGAGGGTTTTATAGATGAGAAATTAGAAAGGCAATCATAACATCTATATGTAGGCCAGCTGGAGTCTCACACTCTCTCTCTCTCTTTTTATTTATTTATTTACTTTTGAAAAAAAACATGTGTATGTACAGGTAGTTGTGATTGTGGCTCACATCTTCCCTTGGTTTTACGTCCAAGAACGGCTTAAACGCCCTCTATGGGTCGGGGATAGGCTTCCCATCCAGTTTTCTTAAAAACTGGCAAACAGGGTCTTTTTTAGTCAGATTCCCAAGACTAAGTCGATCATGTTCTTTATGAAATAGTGGCCATAAATCATGAATTGCACGATGCACATCTCCACTAGGATGCGTCTCAAGAGTCAATAGAAGATTATCTAAAGACTCCTTACTCAGGCCATCCTTAATGAATTGTATTTTATCTTCACGGTTTATAGATACCATTCCTAAAGAACGACATTGTGTATTACAAGTCCATCTAGCACATCGATGACAGACTTCTAGTCGTTTTGCACGACGCTTCTTTGCAAAAGTGCTTTTACCTGTTCCAGGCATGTGTGAAATGAAGAAGTTAGAGGACTCACCTGATAATCGGACCTTTGCTTCAATCAACCAACGAATATCTTCAGGAATTCCATGATTCATTAACAATCTCAATCTTGCACATCTAGCACGGTAAATTTTTGTAATCGCATTCTGAGGCAGAGCGGGAAAATACTTTTTCAATTTTTCAAGATTAGTGTCCATTTTCAAATGAGAATTAGAAGAGAGATTCAAAGAATTGCACAAATATATACACAAATATCAGTTATTGTGGGAAACTGAAAGAACCGACTTAAGTCACGGAGTACCGTTATCCGCCATTTGACCGGGGTGAAGAAACTTGCAAAAATCACTCAAAAAGAAACAAAAATAAAATAAAATAAAATCAATATTTATATAAGAAACAAAAATAAAGTAAAATAAAATAAAATAAAATCAATCTTTATATACAGGATCACCCAATTCAATAGAGTTATGTTCAACTGAAAAATTGTCAAAGTAAACTTTCAGACGATGTCCATTTACCTTGAAAACATTGCCATTCTTTGGATTCTCGATGTCATAGGCCCCATATGGATACACATGTTTCACAATAAAAGGACCACTCCATCTTGATCTTAATTTTCCAGGAAATAAATGCAGTCGAGAATTATAAAGCAAGACTTTTTGACCAACATTGAAGGTTTTTCTATGTATTTTCTTGTCATGAAATTCTTTTATTCTTGCTTTATGAATTCTTGAATTTTCATATGCATCATTTCTTATTTCCTCAAGCTCATTTATTTGTAATTTTCGCAGTTGACTAGCATCATCCAGATTTGAATTGAAAGCTTTAATAGCCCAATAAGCTTTATGTTCAAGTTCCACAGGCAAGTGACAAGGTTTTCCATAGACTAGTCTATAAGGTGACATACCTAATGATGTTTTATAAGCAGTTCGATAAGCCCAAAGTGCATCATTAAGTCTTAAAGACCAGTCTTTCCTATTAGGGTTCACTGTTTTCTCCAAAATATGTTTGATCTCCCTATTAGCAAGCTCTACTTGTCCACTTGTTTGAGGGTGATAAGGGGTGGCAACTTTGTGTGTGATTCCATATTTCTTCATTAAAGACTCAAATGGCTTGTTGCAGAAATGTGTTCCACCATCACTTATTATGGCTCGAGGGACTCCAAATCGACTCAAAATATTTTCTTTCAAAAACTTTATCACTGTTTTGTGATCATTGTTTCGACTTGGAATTGCCTCTATCCATTTTGAAACATAATCTACTGCGACTAATATGTATAAGAAACCAAATGATGGAGGGAATGGGCCCATGAAATCTATACCCCAACAGTCAAAGATCTCAATGACAATAATAGGGTTTAAAGGCATCATGTGACGTTTTGAAATAGATCCCAACTTTTGACAATTTTCACAAGACTTGCAGAATGCATGTGAGTCTTTGAACATGGTGGGCCAGTAAAATCCACTTTGTAAGATTTTTGCAGTTGTCTTTCTTGATGAGAAATGGCCCCCACATGCCTCAGAATGACAAAATTTAATGACACTACTTACCTCATTGTCAGGAATGCATCTTCGAAATATTTGATCAGGACAATATTTGAATAAATAAGGATCATCCCAATAAAAGTTCTTCACTTCGTTCAAAAACTTTCTTTTATCTTGGGTATTCCAATGAGCTGGCAATTGTCCTGAAACAAGAAAATTGACAATATTAGCAAACCAAGGCATTGTAGAGACAGAAAGTAAAGATTCATCAGGAAAGTAGTCATCGATTGGTGTGATGTCAGTTTTCGAATCTGTTGTCAATCTTGACAAGTGATCTGCGACAACATTTTCGCTGCCTTTCTTATCTTTGATTGTGATATCAAATTCTTGAAGTAATAAAATCCACCGCACCAATCTAGCCTTGGAATCTTTCTTAGAAAGAAGATATTTCAATGCTGCATGATCACTAAAAACAACAACAGGTGAGCCAACAAGATAAGATCTGAATTTTTCACATGCAAATACTACTGCAAGTAATTCTTTTTCAGTGGTGGTATAATTCATTTGAGCACTATTTAAAGTTTTACTTGCATAGTAAATTACATAAGGTTTCTTATCTTTTCTTTGTCCCAAAACAGCACCTACGGCATAATCACTAGCATCACACATTATTTCAAAAGGTAATGACCAATCGGGAGGTTGAATGATAGGAGCACAAGTAAGCAAGTTTTTAAGTTTAACAAAGGCTTCTTCACAATGTTCAGTCCATTCAAAAATAGTATCCTTTGTTAGAAGGTTACTTAAAGGCTTAGATATTACACTAAAATCTTTGATGAACCTTCTATAAAAACCAGCATGTCCCAGGAATGATCTAACATCTTTAAGAGATTTTGGTGTTGGCAAGTTTGCAATTAACTCAATTTTAGATTTGTCAACCTCAATTCCTTTTGATGAAACAATGTGACCAAGTACAATGCCGTTTGTTACCATAAAATGACATTTTTCCCAATTCAGCACAAGATTCTTCTCTTCACACCTGGTTAAAACCTTTCCTAAATTAGTCAAACAATCATCAAATGAATCGCCAAAAACAGAAAAATCATCCATGAAAATCTCAAGAAAATGTTCAACCATATCGCTAAATATACTAAGCATGCATCTTTGAAATGTGGCTGGTGCATTACATAATCCAAAAGGCATCCTTCGATATGCAAAAGTACCAAATGGACATGTGAAAGTAGTCTTTTCTTGATCTTCCAATGCAATTTCAATTTGGTTGTAACCCGAATAGCCATCTAGGAAACAATAAAATTCATGACCTGCAACTCTTTCTAGGATTTGATCCATGAAAGGTAAAGGAAAATGATCTTTTCTAGTCATTGAATTAAGTTTCCTATAGTCAATGCACATGCGCCAACCAGTAACAGTTCTAGTGGGAATTAACTCATTGTTCTCATTTGTTATCACAGTGACTCCAGACTTCTTAGGTACAACTTGGGTAGGACTTACCCATTTGCTGTCAGAAATAGGATAAATGATTTCATTATCTAGAAGCTTAATGACTTCATTTTTCACTACTTCTTTCATATTAGGATTTAGCCTTCGTTGCATTTCTCTAGAGGGTTTAGCATTTTCCTCTAAATAAATTCTGTGTGTACAAATCAAAGGACTAATTCCTTTTATATCAGCTATGGTCCATCCTAATGCTTTTTTGTGCATTTTCAGAGTTTGTAATAACTTACCTTCTTGATGTGCATTAAGTTTGGAAGAGATTATTACCGGAAAAGTTTCATTTTCTCCCAAAAATGAGTATTTGAGATTGGATGGCAACGGCTTCAAATCAGGTTTTGGTGGTTGAACACTTGAAGGTATGGACTTAATTGGTCGTGGTGGCAATTCCTCAATTTGTGGCCTCCAATTACTTGTCTTTGATTCTTCCTGAAAATAAATCATTTCCAAATCATCAGATTCATCAATCTCAATTTCATTGGAAGTGGTTGGAAATTGATCATGAATTAATTTTTCAGTAAAGTCCACTTCCTGTAAATCATTATCATCTCTAGGTTGCTTGCAAATGTTGAAAATATTCATCTCCAATGTCATGTTTCCAAATGATAGCTTCATCAGTCCATTCCTACAATTAATCAATGCATTAGAAGTTGCAAGAAATGGACGTCCTAAAATAACAGGAAATGAATTACATACTTCAACAGGTTGTGTGTCCAAGACAATAAAATCCACAGGATAAATGAATTTATCGACTTGTACTAACACATCTTCAATTATTCCTCTAGGCACTTTTATAGATCTATCGGCAAGTAAAAGAGTTATAGAAGTTGGTTTTAACTCACCTAGATTGAGACTCTGAAAAACTGAATATGGAAGTAAATTCACACTAGCACCAAGATCAAGTAAGGCTCTTTCAATTTTATGCTCTCCAATAAAGCAAGAAATTGTAGGACAACCAGGGTCTTTATATTTCAAAGCATTATTGTTCTGAAGAATAGCACTTACTTGTTCGGCTAGAAAGGCTTTCTTTTTCACATTCAGTTTCCTCTTCACAGTGCATAGATCTTTCAAAAATTTAGCATAGGAAGGAACCTGTTTAATAGCATCCAGCAAAGGTATATTGATCCTTACCTGTTTGAAAATTTCATAAATTTCAGAATTGTGATTGACTTTCCTTTGTTTGGTCATGGCTTGAGGAAATGGAAGTGCTGGCGGTGAATCAGTCGTTTCTTTGCAATTTTCAGATTCAACCCCTTCCTTACCCTCAGAGATTGACTCATCATCTTTCTCATAAGGTTCAAGAGAGGGTTTTTCAATAACCTTACCACTGCGCAGAGTAGTGACTGATTTGACTTGATCCATGTGTTGGCAAAAGTATGATTTAGAAACCAAGATGCCTAAATGTATGGCAAATGCCTCCTTTTATAGGTCAAAATTAGAAACTATTGATTTGATGACTAATTGATGAGTAGGTGACCAACTCTTGACTTGGTGACAATCCTTCTTTTGTTTGCCTAAAAAGTCATTGATACCGTCAAAATTAGAACCAATTGAAAACATGAAAGTTGTAGGAAATTATCTCAGCTTTCTTATGTAAAAACTTTAGAGCATTTCGACTTCTAAAACTCCAGATATGGCCAAAATACTAAACAATGCTCAAGTTAGAGGACATATTTAAACTTCTTTATTATTGCTCTAATTTGAACTTGAAAATGATATTTTTAGATCTTAGGCTCCATATGAAAGTTGTAGGTCTATGTCTTATCTTTTCATCCATATAAAGTAGACCTAAATCTAAGATCT
>NW_011500066.1:276657-298260 GCF_000495115.2 Populus euphratica
AGTGTTTTGGTTTGGATTGCACCGACATCTCTTTTCTAATTTTGGTCATCTCTTTGCCCTTGCAATTTAAGTTCTTAAAGTCATCAATTAATCCTTTCATTTATGTGATAGGCCTGCATTTAAAATGAATATTTACCATAAATTAAAGGTATCTTATATTATTAGATACGTTATTATAAAACATGCTTTAGTTAAGGAGTTATTGATACTTCAAGTGCAAAATGATGATATAAAACCTTAATAAAAATACACTTTTAAATATCAATCAAGTAGAGATTGTGAAAAGTTGTACAACATGAAGTCTCTTGTGCTCTTGATAAAGGAAACAAGCAAGGACATTTCTAATGCATGCAAGGATGAAAAGATAAGCTGTTGCAGAAGCACCTAATTAAGGGGGTACGATTGCCTATAATGAAAGATGAAGACACCAAAGGGAGTTGGTATGAGTGGAGCTATCAAGCAGAAAGGTGTAAAAGCTCTAAATATAGAAATCGAGATGGACGATTGCGAGGAGTGTACCGCAACTCTCTCTTTTTATATGATTAGTGACAGTGATCTCTCTCATAGTCCACATGTTGATAGAGAATTTTTGGAGCCGCTTTGAAGCGTCCCAACTGAAGGAGGATACGACTGCCTATGAAAAGCAAAGATACCTTAGAGAGAAGGTGTGAGGGCCATAAGATGAGCCTAAGATCAGACTGCCGCATGACTACGGGCGTAGACACCTCAGATGAAAGGTGTGAGGGTCACAATATGAGCACATGTTCAACCACCGCATGACGATGAACGGAGACACCTCAAAAGAACGTATGAGGGCTATAATAGGAGCCCCAATTACAGAACGCTCTAGAGCCGATATGATGGCTAGATATGAATAGACAGATTGATAGCCAATGAAGTGGCTATGATGAGTATAAAGACAAATGTAGTACTGAATTTTATGGATATTGCCCCATGCTAAAGATTAATAATCTAGAAGATATTTGTTTTGGACAATAAGTAAATGACTTGTGGAGCATTAAGTCCTAATTGCTAGGAATGAGCAGAAGGCATGCGTAGGTTTGTGGAATAAGTTGACTCTTGTCAAGGTGGTGAGCTCGGTAATGTCATTGTAATACTTAGAGTATAGAGACAAATATGGATCAACTTTTAATGGATTGGCTCTATGGTTAAAGGTGGAGAGCTACTTGGACTCTTGAGACTAAGAGCGGGAGACTCATGGAGAAGTAAGGCGTGGTTTTTAAGGTGGAACAGAGGGTAGATGCAACTCCAGGATGAATAGACTTTTGGAAGAGTGGTGAGCTCGTGATCATATTGAGATACTTAGATAATGGTTGTTGCACTTGGAAATAGAAATTTTCATTTGAGAGGATGTTGTAAGCCTTGGTGTGAAGCTTGAAAAATCATTCCGTACCGAACATGGTTGATATGCTCGAAGGGGAATATTGTATTCTAGAGACAATCGTTAACACTTTTTAGATGTGATGTGGGAGACCATTTGGATGAAGTGATCTTTTGGTGTGAACAAGGGTGTGCTTTGACAACTCTGATGATTGAAAGATTTGGCATGTACCTATAAACTTGGCTATAGAAGCTCTCAAAATAATAAGCTTGGAAAAGCTGCAAGATGCAAACTTGTGCTGAAGAAGTAAGAGGACAATTGTTCATATAAATGTCAAAGGAGGTGATTGTTGGGATATTGTCATTAATGTGCAACATCTTTGCAGCCTACCCTAAGGAGTAAGGTTATCATTGTCAAAAGGCTAGTATAGTAGTTGCACCAACCATTGATAAAATGGTATAATTCATGTGTTGCCACTATTTGTGTCATAATTTATGACCTCTTGTCTGATATGAATTAGCTATAAATAAAGATATTATTTAAGAGCAAAACGAGAGAGAGAGAGAGAGTGTAGCAAAAAAATATGAGAAATATAGAAGAGAGTGAGTTGTTAAAGACAACTAGTAGTAGTTGTTATTGCAGCATTGAGAAGAAAGAAATAAAATGAGGTTGAAAGTTATTAAAAAATAAATGATTTTTTCTTCTCTATTATTGTAAATTTTATTTTTATTTATATAAAAAATAACTTTTCCCGTGTATATAAGTGACGCTAAATATTATATCTGCATGCTAATCCTTCTATAATCAAATATTAATACATTATTTGTCTGGATTTCTCAACAAGAAGGAGCTGTCATGGCTGCTATTGGAAGATCCTTCTCTGCTGCAGGAAGAGTTGAAGATGAGATGAGGGCTGAAGACAATCCTTAAAGAATGCTCTCGGTAACCAACATGATTGAGAAGAAATTCTTCCTGCTGAAGCTGCCGTGTGCAGAAGAGAAGGTCGCTTCTTCAGCTTGGAGTTCACGGTATGCCGGTGCAAAGCTGCTCTTCTCGGCTGTGATGCTTCAATGGAAACCGCGAACAGTTGAGGAAGAACGACTGGAATGCTATTACTAGAGAAGAAGTCACGGTGCTATGTTGTTGCTCTTGCAGCTGTGAGAATGAAGATCTAGCCTCTTGTAGTGTGGCTTGTAGTGAGAGTTAATTATCATCAACGTTGGATCCACAAGAAAAAGGCCTGCTGCTCTTTTTTTTGGGAGGAATGGAGTCTAGGAGAGGGGTTAATTATGTTGATTCCATTTTTATTTATTTATTTATTTATTTTTTTGGGAGAGCAAACCGCTGGTGTAGAGAAGAGTTAATTATTTTGGGCTATTTTGGCTCGAGGGTCACGGTGCTACTTCCATGGAGGATGGGAGAGAAGGGTTAATTATGTCGATTCTCTTTGGCTTGCCACGAATTTTGATTGTTTCCGGTAGACTGGAGAAACTATATTTTTTTTTTGGTATGAGTGTGTTTGTGGGTGGGAGAGTACCTGGGTGTGTGTGATTTTTCTTTCTTTAATTAATTTTCTTCTAAAATTCTTTTTTCTTTTAAAATCTCTTCCCCTCCTGAAATTCTATACTAAAATCTCTCCTTGCCTATTGATAATAATAAAAAAATTAGTTAGAAGACAAAGTAAATTAAAATTAATTATTAAATTTTAAAAATAAATCTTTATTACTCATTTTATAACTGCAAGACAAAGTATAGAAAAAAAATTACATCAAGGGAATTAATTATGGACCTTTTGATTTAAAATTAGTTTGTTTAATAATAGGATTTTTAATTTTCAAATCAGTCCTTTTCTTTATAAAATTATAATTAGATCACAAAAATAATAATAATAATTTTTTTTTTATTTTAAATTCTTTGAAAAAGATGCTGCAAATTTTGTAAAAATATCAAGAATATATTCTATAAGTTTTTATTGTTTTTTCTTATTCTTATTTTATTTCTTAAAATTTTATTCAAAACTAAAATCAAAAGTTAAATAACAATAATAAATTTTCAAGACAAAAACAAAAAGACGCTATCACTGTCACTGTCCACGACAACTTTCATCATTATTAGCTTGCGATTTGAGATTTGCAGAACCACGTTAAATATTGTGTTAGTGTGCTAAACCTCCTATGAGCAAATATCAGTATATCACCAGTTTGGATTCCCTAATAATTGGTATTAGAGAACATGGTTTAAAGCAGTGTTTGATTTTGCTCAAAAATAAAAGTTGTCAAAATTGTGTTTTGACCATACCATTGTGTAAAAGAGGAAGAGAGAAAGTCATTGATGAAAACTGCGTCAAAATCGGATATCGAACATGGCCTCACGCGCCGTCATACGCCAGCGAGGTGGCTGGCCACGCTCACAGACACGAGTCATGGGTCTTCTTCTCCCAGATGGGCTAACCTGACCTGAATACTAGATGACTTGATCCACGCGCTAGATATGGATGACATCATCATTACATTTGCATGCCATGTCATCAATTAGTCAGCAGCCACATCAACAAAATGGGACCCACATGCCATGTCATCCCCCGCGAGCCATAAGAGAGCTGAATCAAGTTGGAGCCGAGCAACGATTTGAGGGGTAGGATCCAGTGTAGTTGATCCTATATGCAACTAGATCTGAGATTGAATTTGAGCCGCTGATCAAGCCAAAATTATTTTGATCAAATCTTAGCCGTCTGAAGTATAATTTGGATGATTTCAAACTTGCACCCAATTAATTTGATCATTTTGGATGCAATGGTACAGTTCGATCATTAAGATTGAGACCAGAAATGATGATGATGATTATTAAAGAGAGATTGCTCGATTAGGAGGCATCTAATGGTCATCATGGTGGTCGATGGAGATGAAGAAGAAGAAATCACACATGTTTACCTAATTACATGTGTTGAACTATTAAGTGAAGAAATTTTAATTGCCATGAGGGAAGACAAAATTGGAACACTCTGGACACCCGATGATGTGGACGATTTAAGGTGGAGAGTGGAAATTGATGAAGGCCAATCTTGACAAATCTAAGCACTGGTAGTTTCACCAGATGTTGAGAAATCAGTTATGAAACCAAAATATTCTAGATCACTTGTAATATAAAGTCGCAACAAAGCTAGCAAATGGTTGTATATATGGAAAGTCAATACGATAGATAGATATGGCCTAAAAAGTTCTAGCTAGGAGATTGGGTTTTAAGTGGGACCGTTGTGACCCCTCCAATCTTTCCTAGGAAGTTGCTTAGTTGATGGATTATCCATATAGTACTATTTTCGTATATGTAATAATTTGTAATGAAACTGTTGAAGATTAGCAGGATGATGGCACAAAGGAACAATTAGGTTCCATATGATCAAGGATCTGATGGAGTGGTGATTTCTCCAATGAAGTTAGATTCGGTGACTGTAATTTTTTGAGAGGAGAATTGATGAAGACCTTGATAATGGAAGAGAAATATAGTAAGGGGATAAAGATTGACACCTATTTTGACTTGGATAGGTATTGTCACAGGATAAACTACTGTCAAACATAAGTAAGGAATAGAGAGAATCTGGAGAATAAAAATTCCATTAGAACACACGGAGATTGTGTAGGTGTACCCGTATGATCCAATGAGGTACTGTAACAAAACAACAGGTGCAAGGAGAAAAAGTGTTCTCAGATAAGGCTCAGAATAGAGACTGTGAAAAGTCGTACAACAGGAAGTCTCTTGTGCTCTTGAGAAAGGCAACAAGAGAGGACCTTTCCAATGCATGCAAGGATGGAAAGATAAACTGTTACAGAATCACCTAATTAAGGGGGTGTGACCGCCTATAATGAAAGGCAAAAACACTAAAGGGAGTTGGTATGGGTAGAGTTGTTAAGTAGAAAAGTGTAGAAGCTCCAAACATAGAAATCAAGATGGACGATTGCGAGGAGTGTATCGTAACTCTCTCTTTCTATATGATTAGTGGCAGTGATCTCTCCCATAGTCCATATGGTGATAGAGAATTTTTGGAGTCACTTTGAAGCGTTCCAGTTGAAGGAGAATACGACCGCCTATGAAAGGCGAAGACACCTTAGAGAGAAGGTATGAGGGCCATAAGATGAGTTTAAGATCAGACCGCCGCATGACTACGAGTGAAGACAACTCAGATGGAAGGAGTGAGAGCCATAATATAAGTACAGGTTTAGACCGCCGTATGACGACGAGTAGAGACACCTCAAGAGAACGTATAAGGGCTATAATAGGAGCCCCAATTACAGAACGCCCTAGAGCCGATATGATGGCTAGATATGAGTGGATAGATGGATAGCCAATGAAGTGGCTATGATGAGTATAAAGATAAATGCAAGATTGACTTTCATGGATATTGCCCCCATGCTAAAGATCAATAAGCTAGAAGATATTTGTCTTGGACAATAAGTAGATGACTTGTGGAGCATTAAAATGCGACTATTAGGAATGAGCAAAGGGCATACGCAAGTTTGTAAAACAAGTTGACTCTTGTCAAGGTGGTGGACTCGATAATGACATTGTAATACTCAGAGTATGAAGACAGATATGGATCAATCTTTAATGGGCTGCCCCTATGATTAAAGGTGGAGAGCTACCTAGACTCTTAAGACTAAGAGCAAGAGACTTACGGAGAAGGCGTGGTTCCTAGGGTGAAACAAAGGGTAGATGCAACTTCAGGATGAGTAGACTCTTGGAAAAGTGGTGAGTTCGTCATCATATTAAGATACTCAAATAATAACTGTTGCACTTGAAAATAAAAATTTTCATTTGAGGGGGGTGTTGTAAGCCTTGGTGTGAGGTTTGAAAAATCATTCCGTACCGAGCATGGTTGATACACTCGAAGGGGAATATTGTATCCCAGAGACAAGCGTTAACACTTTTTAGATGTGATGTGGGAGACCATCTGGTTAAAGTGATCATTTGGTGTGAGCAAAAGTGTGCTTTGACAACTCTGATGATTGAAAGGTTTGGCGAGTACCTGTAAACTTGGCTACAGAAACTCTCAAAATAGTAAGCTTGAAAGAGTTGTAAGATGCAAGCTTGTACTAAAGAAGTAAGAGGACAATTGTCCATATAAATGTCAAAAGAGGTGATTGTTAGGATATTGTCATTAATAGGCAACACCTTTGCAGCTTACCCTAAGGAATAAAGTTGTCATTGTCAAAATGTTACAATGGTAGTTGCACCAATCATTGATAAAATGGTATAACCCATGTGTTACCATCATTTGTGCCATGATTTATGATCTCTTGTCTGCTATGAATTGTCTATAAATAAAAGTATTATTTAAGAGCAAAATGAGAGAGAGAGTATAGCAAAAAAATATGAGAAATATAGAAAAGAATGAGTTGTCAAGGGCAGCTAGTAGTAGTTGTCATTGCAGCACCGAGAAAAAAGAAATAGAATAAGGTTGAAAATTATTAAAGAATGAATAATTTTTTTTTTATTGTTGTAAATCTTATTTTTTTTTATATAAGAAATGACTTCTTCTATAAATATATACAATTTATTGAATAATATTAAATATTACATCGACATACTAAGTTTTCTGTGAGCAAATATTAATACTCACTTGTCTGGATTTCTCAACAAGAAGGAGCTGTCATGGCTGCTATTGGAAGATCCTTCTCTGCTGCTGGAACAGTTGAAGATGAGATGAGGGCTGAAGACAATTCTTAAAGAATGCTCTCGGTAAACCACCATGATTGAGAAGAAATTCTTCCGGCTGAAGCTGCCGTGTGCAGAAGAGAAGGTCGCTTCTGCAGCTTGATAGAGTTCACGGTACTGTGCTGGTGCAAAGCTGCTCTTCTAGGCTGTGATGCTTCAATGGAATCCGTGAACAGTTGAGGAAGAACGACTGGAATGCTATTACTAGAGAAGAAGTCACGGTGCTATGTTGTTGCTCTTGCAGCTGTGAGAATGAAGATCTAGCCTCTTCTAGTGTGGCTTGTAGTGAGAGTTAATTATCATCAACGTTGGATCCACAAGAAAAAAGGCCTGGTGCCCCCATTGTTTTTTTTGGAGGAATGGAGTCTAGGAGAGAAGGGTTTTAATTATGTTGATTCGATTTTTATTTATTTATTTTTTGGGAGAGTAAACCGCTGGTGTAGAGAAGAGTAATTATTTTGGGCTATTTTGGCTCGAGGGTCACGGTGCTACTTCCATGGAGGATGGGAGAGAAGGGTTAATTATGTCGATTCTCTTTGGCTTGCCACGAATTTTGATTGTTTCCGGTAGACTGGAGAAACTATATTTTTTTTTTGGTATGAGTGTGTTTGTGGGTGGGAGAGTACCTGGGTGTGTGTGATTTTTCTTTCTTTAATTAATTTTCTTCTAAAATTCTTTTTTCTTTTAAAATCTCTTCCCCTCCTGAAATTCTATACTAAAATCTCTCCTTGCCTATTGATAATAATAAAAAAATTAGTTAGAAGACAAAGTAAATTAAAATTAATTATTAAATTTTAAAAATAAATCTTTATTACTCATTTTATAACTTGAAGACAAAGTAAAGAAAAAAAAATTACATCAAGGGAATTAATTATGGACCTTTTGATTTAAAATTAGTTTGTTTAATAATAGGATTTTTAATTTTCAAATCAGTCCTTTTCTTTATAAAATTATAATTAGATCACAAAAATAATAATAATAATTTTTTTTTTATTTTAAATTCTTTGAAAAAGATGCTGCAAATTTTGTAAAAATATCAAGAATATATTTTATAAGTTTTTATTGTTTTTTGTTATTTTTATTTTATTTTTTAAAATTTTGTTCAAAAATAAAATCAAAAGTTAAATAACAATAATAAATTTTCAAGACAAAAACAAAAAGACACTATCACTGTCACTGTCCACGACAACTCTCATCATTATTAGCTTGCGATTTGTCGCTTTTGCACCTATGCTGTACACGTGAAACTCATACCATCTGAAAGTTTTAGGGAGAAATCTTGTCCTGAAATTTTGCCTATCTTAGAACACCTGTTTTACGATGCCATCTATGATGCCATTTAAGCTCGCCAATTCCTCACGGAAATTTCATTTACACATGGGAAGGTTGCCTGTGGCGAAGCGCGGACACCCTCTTTAACGTTCCTCTGAAATGCAAGTGAAGTACATGCATTGAGCTGAAGGTAGAAATGAAATGTGATGTGAATTGTCTGAGACCTTTCAATAAGAGCACTGTAACCCTTTTACTCCAAGCATATACAGGAAATCTTGTATAGCATAAGGATTCCATTATCTAGAACAAAAAAACAAAAACTTTATGCAGCAAGAACGGAACCCTGAAAAGCTGGGAATGCATTGCCAGTCGAAAGAAACCAATATTTACAATAAGGTCCATGGCATTGTATCCCATTGTGCTAACGGTTGCATAATTGAATCTGGAAGGCACAAAAGTTCATCTTCGTTGCTGGCTTTTAAGCTTTCATTGACATTCAATAAAGAAAAGTCTATGTGGGGTTTTCCCAAGCTCTTTGCAAGATGCACAGGACCGCGTCTTGCATCCACCTGTGGAACAGATTTTTTTCGCTTGTTTAGTCAAGGAAGCCCACTTAACCACAGCGAAAGAGCTTACTGGATTTGCACCACATAAGTGGTTCATGGCCATAATTTTAAAGAAAATTCATGCTCACTCATGGTGCCTCTGGATAAATTTCTTAATCTCTGCCAGAAATGCCTTCTTCCTATTCTCAAAGTTCCTGCGCTAGCATGTCTCCTAAAGGACCCAAATTCTTGACCCTCAAATCCCATAGATGTTGTCAACAAATCAGATTTCGATAATGGCACAGGGTGAGGGGGCTGTGAACTTTCCATGTTCTCACCTGAAACTTCATCCTTACATTCTAAATCAATAAGATTCTCATGGCTGCAACTTCTTGACCTCTGCATATTTGCTTCATCAAACTCATTACAAACAAGCTTCAGGGCCTGAACCACTTCACCCATAAAAGGCCGGTGAGAAACTTCTGGTTGCACACACATTGATGCAATTGCTGCTACTTTGGTGATGGTATCAAATGAGACGGAGGACCTTATAGTTGGGTCTACTATCGCTTCTAAGCCCTCCTTGCATGTGAGGAGTGGGCGAGCATACACAACAAGATTTTCTTGACCTGGTGGTTGAGACAAATCTACAGGTTTTCGTCCGGTTAGGAGCTCAAGGAGGACTACACCATAGCTGTAAACATCACTCTTCACCAGAAGGTGACCCATCATTGCATACTCTGGTGCCAAATAACTGGTAACAAGAAATAGCATATGATAAGATATGCGTTTAAGCTGTAAAACAAATTCTGAAAAATTAAATAAATAACCTGAAGCATGCCTTGATTCATCAATTCATTTCCTTAACTGCCAATAAAATGTATAAAGATAAATCAGAGTAAATTATACCCAAAAGTTCCCATAATATGTGTTGATATGTGCTTATTTCCCCCATCCACTGCTGCCTTAGCCAAGCCAAAATCTGAAACTTTAGGTGTAAAATCAGGTTCTAACAGTATGTTACTAGACTTGAAGTCTCGATGAATCACGCTGGGGCTTGAGTCTTCATGCAAATATGCTAGGCCCCGAGCTGCACCTAGGGCAATCTTCATCCGGGCATCCCAGTCAAGTGGATCTGTTTCCTGGTCAACTCCTACAATCACAGAAAAACAGCACAAAGTAAAACCATTTCTTCAAGAAATCAATGATCTAGATATAACAAATACAGAAATATTTTTGGGTTTTACCTACCATGTAAATATGATTCGACACTTCCATTTGGAATAAGTTCATACACCAGGCAACGGGTATGGCCTTCTGTACAAATACCAACCAATTTAACAAGGTTTCTGTGATGCAGACGGCTGAGCATCTCAACTTCTGCCAAGAATTCACGGCCACCGTGCTGGTCATCTCTCTTTAAGACCTTCACAGCCACTTCTCTTCCATCATCTAACAAGCCACTGTAGACAAGCCCAAATCCACCTTCTCCGAGGATTCGTGAAGCATCAAAGCTATTGGTGGCTCTCTCTATGTCATTCAAAGTAAATGTCTTTGCAGATCCCGTATATGCCATTGCCCCAGAGCTGAGGGACATAGATTCAGAAGTGGGCATACTTCCAAAAATTGTAGGCCCAGTAGCCCCTGCCAGGTATAAACTGGAATCTATAAGCTCAAACATTACAACAGATAAAGCTTGATTTTATGATGTAGAATGTACAAAACACAAGGATCACTATAAATGCAAGTTAAGCAGGAAAAAGTTTTTCAAGCGAGGATGCCAATTCTAACATCTCATTTTCCAAGAAATGAAAAATAAAATTATTTATCAAAAGAAAAGAAGAAAATTTTATGACATAGAATGTAGAAAAAATATTTGAAAAAACAATTTGAGATCACTAATTTCATTAAAAAAAATAAAAAGAAGATGAACTTCATGATTCAAGTAGTGCATAGCTTTAGGGCTTTCTAGAACAAGTTGTATAAGATGGTCAAAGTTTCTGTACCTGACCCTTTTACTGGTGAGGACTCTAATTCCTGTAGAACATGTTGAGGTTCATGAACCTGAGTTCCACATTTCAACAGCAAAAGCCAAGCAATTGCCATGCATATAACCAAGACAGTGAAAGAAGAGAGAACTATTACAGCCACCATGCTTCCACCAAGCCCCTTATTTTTCCTCCTTGGTACATCAACTCCTAAAGGTTTATTTGTCCTTCCATTGTTATCATGGCCGGTATATGGTCCGTCATCAACAGTAGAAGTGCTCTCAAGTGAAGGTGGAGATGGTGGAAGACCTGCAGGTTATAAGAGATTCAGAAGTTGGAAATCCAGGACAAGTATGAAGTCTAAAGTCTAAATGAGCAACTTTTATTTGAATGGCAGGGAAGAATAACTCCTACAGGCCAACTGTATATCAATATGGCTTGAAGTTTTTTACATTGTCAAAACAAGAGGTGATGAGCAAATATTCAGGGGCATGAATTTAGGAAAACAAAAAGGCAATATAAGAATTATAACACCCCTCAATTAAACTGCTTGAGAAAAAGCCCATATGGGCTTTCTTTCATCAGACATTTCAGCAATAAAATGGCCTCAACTAAAAGTCCCTCAAAACAAGAAGAAAGTGTCCAAGGGTAAGTCTAAAGGTTTAAATGATCCCAGTGAAGTTTGGCAAAGGTAAAATTTCCTTGAAATTTCCATAAAAATAAAAAGATTTTCAGGGAAGTTAAAAAGATGACCTGGATAGCGAACGTATAATACTTCATAGGCACCAAAGAGAGAAGGCTTTATGAGAACCTGTCTGTTCCAAAATTTCTTGTAGATTGAAAATGCAGAAGAATCATCAAATTTTACTCCTCGTGGAACCAGGTTGATGAGAACAGTGCTTTTCTCTAGCTCCTGACTAGCGGCATTTGCTCCCATGATGCGGACTTGGCTGTGGTTTAGTGCAACACTTGCTGCAATTTCCTCAGCTAACTCTGTAACCAAAGTGAAGAATGTGTATATTGCGACCCTAAAACGGAGTTTAACTTGAATTGGCCACACACAACCACAGCGTGATCCAGCAGGCGTATATGTTAATGGCTCTGAACATGTTAGTGATGCACAATCTGCAAATACCTTTAGCAATAAGCACATGCGTGATATTCCAAGTCTTAAATGATGGTGTAATGGATATATTATACTGTAAGGTATCTGCATATTTTTACCTTCATTAGGAGGTGGAGGAGGCAGAGTCAGAATCTGTAATGGTGGTGGAGCCTTCAACTTCTTCAAGGATGGATCAAAAGGAGACATTGCAGGTGAATGAGAGCGCACTTGCAGACATAAAAGATGATCTCAGTGAGATATTTGTAAGCAATCACCATAATGAAGTTACAGATTCCAAGATTGAATCAACCTTCTTCAAGGATGGATCAGAAGGAGACATTGCAGGTGAATGAGAGTGCACTTGCAGACAGAAAAGATGATCTCAGTAAGATATTTGTAAGCAATCATCATGATGAAGTTACAGATTCCAAGATTGAATCAAATACAAAAAAGTTAGGATCCTGTACTGGTAAAATTGCTTGCAGGTGATAAGGCAGGAACAGGAGACTCCCAGCTCATTGATGGAAATGGAGAGGCAGAAGGGCCTAAAAATTCAGAGAAATTTTGTACTTCCTGAGGTAATGCTTAACTGGCAAATTAATGTAATGCATTTATTAAGGTCCCATCAGGTTAGAGAATCCTACCAAGTGGGTTATATTCAGGGGGAGGGATTCGGTAGGATGATTCAGGAATTTTGACATGGTTCCTTCCACGACCATGGTGTCTGTGATTTGAGATTGAAGGAGAATATGCAGGTCTGTGAGCCCATTCGTGTGCAGGAGTTCCAAAAGATGAAATAGAAGGTGCAAGTGCAATACTTGAAGGCCTAACGGCATGGTGTGGATGAGGAGCTACAACTGGAAAAGATTTTTTTTTATAAAAAAAAATACATATAATTAAAGGCATAGTATTCCTTGAGCTAACCTGAATCTTAAAAGTGGAAAAATTATGTTAGACTACCCACTGACCTTTAGTTGGAGACTGACCCCATGATGATGAAATGTGGGACGCTTTGTAAGAAGGTGTGACACCTTTGTTTCCATGTCTTCCCCGACCGAGGTTGGAAGGAGCTTGCTTTGAATAGAAGGCAGGGTCTGTATCATAATATATATATATATATATAAAGATTCAATCTGTAATCAATTTAAGAAGCATCTATGTATTGTTTTGTGCTACGCAGTCAAATGCAAGGGTGTAGAGATGCAGCTTATTGTTGTCTTTCATTATCTGAAAATGTGTCTTTCATTTTATAGAACATAAATTTAGAATTGAACATTTAGAAACAGTTCCTGGCTACCCTCTTCAATATGTTATCAAAAGGATCCAGGGAAAAACTCTGCATAGAATAATATTGAATGCTGTTTCCATTTTTAGCAAGACACATTTGCAGCAGGATATGAAATTTTGTTCCCCGATTATAATGCAATTTCATTTTTTCTTTAAGAAAAAAATTTCACCTGGTTGAACGGATGGCTGTTGGCTTGGCCTGATTGGGGAAGCAGTAGGGGGCTCTTGGGGCATTCTGCTTGGTGACGGTGCAACTGGAACTGCAGCATCAATGAATTACCAATGCAGCATTACAATTTGAAGCACACAAAAGTGGTGTTCATCACATATGAAACAAAAAGATTGGATTACATCACATATAAAGCACAAGAAGATATAATTTGCAAGAGATTGATAATTGACTTGATTCCACGGGAAACCTGCAAAGAGTGGGCTTGGTGCAAAATGTTATACAAGTACTTCACTATGAAGGTTTACCTTCCCGAAATTGAAATATTTTGCGTGTGATTTGTCAATTTGTTTATTTCATTGAATGATAAAGAACAGCTCAACTTCAGAGACTTCGCCAGCAAACCTATAGAAACAGCATAGTATTGAAGGCTCGGGGAACACGCGTCAATTATATCTTCAACTTGTTGGCAAGCAATGGAAAAGAAAATGTGTAAAACATGTCACACCCCGATGATTAAAGCTCCATGGCTATTGAGGGAAAGGTGGCATAGAATGCTTATGGTAAACTGAATTGTGAGGTACATCATCAACCATTATAAAGCTGATTGTTCCATGGCTATTGAAAGAAGGGAGGCGTAGAATGCTTATGGTAAACTGAATTGTGAGGTACATCATCAACCATTATAAAGCTGATTGTTCCATGGCTATTGAGGGAAAGGTGGCGTAGAATGCTTATGGTAAACTGAATTGTGAGGTACAACATCAACCATTATAAAGCTGATTGTATAACATATAATTAAATCTAGAACCTGCAAAGATACCGCTTAGCTGATTTTCACGACAAATACATGCTCTTTCAGTTATATTCTGATTGCAAGATCAAGAAAAGTCTTATTGTATTGGTTCTAGTACTTTTTGTATTATCATTTAGTGGTCAAGACAGTGATAAATGATAAATTTTTCAAGCTTTAATTAGTGTCCGGGAAGCTAAGAGCTACGATAATGCATTTAATGCTGCAAATGCTGTTAACTCTGTTAGAATGATAAAGGCTGCATAAGCTGCGCAGCAGCTTTCAAACCATAAGATCAGATAATGAAGTACATTGATGAACCTATGGGTGGTTTTCGTTTGTGATTGTAGACTGGTAACATATATTCATGAAGATGCTAACAACGACAGCTCACTGCTCAGAGCTCACTGCCTGGCAGTAACAAGCAAAAGCAGGGATTTTGGAATGACCTCCACAGTTTAATGGCATTTTCAAAGCTGATTGGGTAAACAATAAATCTTAGAAATGTTAGTTTTTTTTTCCTTCTTCATTAAAGAGAGATAAGGCCTGATTTATCAAATTCGTGCTCAAAAGGTAAAATTTGAATGAAATGAACTAAACAAGAGATAGATAGAAATTTTGTGGCAGTATTTATCTTTCTATTTTAAGGTTGATAACACTGATAACGCAATCAGGATGGGTAATCCTTGTAAGATGTAAAACAAAATCTCAGTTTCAATGACTGATAGCAGGGTGGGTTAGCTCAACATCAGATTCTGTGCAGAAAGATCATGAAACGGGTGCAGGGACAGGTCTGAGCAAATTCATGATTCATAATTCTCACTGTGTGACCTACCCTTTAGAAAATGTGTATCCCTTGCAATCAAGAGTAAGGAGGTTCTTGCATACAATGGAGTTCTTCTAAAGCTGTTGATCCAAGAAACAACAAAGCTATAGAACCCAGATTCTCAAATCCAGTCCAAATTAAAAACTCAGCAGAGATTAGCATGTAGTGTATCAGCTAGTGGGTGGATCAAGCATAATTCAATGCAAGAACAAACTACAAAGGGTAAAGAAAAAACTCCCTTACCTGGAGATCCAAGAACAGACAAAGCACCAACAACTAGGAACATGATCACCAGCAAAAAACCCTCCAGCTGCATCCCCATTTTCACCTGTAAAGAGACTGAAAGATCCCCTCGTAATATCTCTCAACTCTCACCCGACCATCCAAGTGAAGGAGGATATGTATTGAAAAAAAGTAGTAAAAACTCAAATGGCATTACGATACAAAACATGAGTAGAAGACTTGAAGGAACAAACTACCCTACAGTGTACATGTCACAACTTACACTACTTCAAAAGAAAAGAAGAGACCCACCCATATAGTAAAAGAGAAGTAATGAGTTGATGAACTAAAAGCACACAAAGAATGAGTTAGGTGGGGAGAACCGACAAAGAGTACATGGCTCTCCTTTTCCTTTCCCCCTCAGACTAATAAGAAATGAAGTTTTGCCTTTGTTTTGTTATTAGAACTGATCAAAGCTTAAAAGGCGACACAGTACCCTTAAAACAACTGGGTGGGTGGCACTTTAAGTTTAAAAGGTTGGAGAGTTCCACGAGGTTAGTGGATGTGTGGGATCATTTCATGGCTGAAAGTTATCGGTGCGTTGAATTGTTTGATATAAGAATTGCTGACTTCTTTTTCAGCTGATAGTGGCAAAATGATCTCTAAAAGCACTCTTATCTGTGGAAGTATTAATGTTTTTTTGCTAAAGTTAGGTTTGTTTTGACTCCCTCTCTGTGATTAGTGCTAAATTATTGATTTTTTCAATCTGTCGTGGTTTGAATGGGAACTGTGCCATCAAGTCAAACTAGTTTTCTTCTTTCTATTTTTTTTTATTGACGTTATTTTTTCTTCAAACTTTATTTTATAGGTGGTTAACTTTTCCTCAGTAACTATAATGAGTTTAGCTGTTAATTTAGTGTGTGTGTATATATATATATATATATAATGTTAAGTTGATAAAAAATTAAATTTTATTATTTATTTTTCAAGAAATTATCTTAATTTTATGACTCGTATTATAAATTTGATAAATTAATCTAGTTGATTTAAATTTTTTATTTATTTTCATTCTTCAATAAAAAAATTCATTATAAATTAAGTTTTATAATTTATTTTGATTTTTTTAAGTTATCGTAATCATATGACTCAAATTATATATAAGTTATTCTAGATAAACTCATATTGTTTTATTATGTATTATTTATAAATTGAATTTATTTATAATTTAATTTTCAACCTTTAATAATAGAATTATTAAAAAATATATTTTATAATTTATTTTATTATACTTCTTCTAAGAATTTATTTTACAAGAATAATGTAACACTAGCAAGATGATTTTTTACCTGTTTAAAAAAAAAAAATTCATCTAACCTGCATTACAGGTATAATAACTATCTAACTAATATCCCTCGAGCACACTAAAGATATGTACATATATAAAGAAAAGAAAAGGAAAGGAAAGGAGAAAGAAGAAAAGTGGATTTCACTTTGATACTTAAAGATTGAAGTTTCATTTCTTTTATTTGAATTTTGACATTAATATCTAAATTAAATTAAATGGTATAACCCATGATGCTGGATACCCAATAATTGTTGCTTTATTGACAGTGCCCGAGAAAATCAAAGGACGGACAGACTTTCAGACCATGATCTTGATGAATATTCGATACAATTATAGCTCGGAGATTAAAACAAAAAAGATTGTTTATTTATATTGCATTTCAAATCAAGCACGCAGCATGTATCAACGTCATGCTGCAGTATAATTGGACGCCCCCACCGCTGGTGTTAGGTACTGGTTTTGGACTCCGTGTCGGATGTCACCTCCATCGCTAATCTTCTCTTTCATTTTTTATCAACTTGGAGGGCAAAAGTGCACCCCCATCTCCATGGCCTCAGCCATGGGATGTTGTCTTAAGCTTCGATTTAATGTGTCGGTGATAAATATTGGGTTCTTTTTGCTGGCCATTATTGCACCGTCTACTGCAAAGTACATGTGTGCTTCTTCAATAATTTCAAGGTTTATTTTCTTCTTCGTTAGATCTCCCCTTTAAGCATGTTGAAGAGGGTTTTGTTTGGGTTTTTGGTATATATATATATAAATTTTAATAACATAGTATCTTTAAGCTAAGAAAACACTTCTTAATTTACACAAATAAAAAAACCCATTTTTTATATGCTTGTTAGAGGGATTCAATCATTAAAATGTGTAATTTACACAAATTATTACACAATTCATTAACTTTTCATATATTTTCTTTTTTATTAGATCAAGCTTTAGATTCAATCATAAATTATTCATTCTAAATGTGTAAATGCCATGCATAATTATATTTGAGTGAAAATTCAACTTACAAAATTACATAGATGAACAATTTATAGTTATTTAATTAATATAAAATTTAGCATGCATTATATATAAGAAGATAACGAAAAGTCTAATTTCATCAAAGTAAAAATACATAAAAAATAATTGGATTAAGTAACGTCATGTATGAGTTTAATATTGTTCATTATTTATCTTAAATGTGCGCTATTTAAATATAATTATTGATGATCTTAAAATAAATTGTCATTAACCTTAATAAGGGTGATAAATTTAATAGGATAATTGTCAGTTTAATATCATATGTAATTAATTAACTGGTTACACATGATATTATTATATTAATCTAATTATATATTTATAATTAATAAAGGTTTAGTTTATTTATAATATTCATATGATAGTAAATTAATAAATATAAAGTAAATATAAAGTTCATGTGATAAAAATATTTTATAAATAAAATTATAAAATTATTATAATTATAAAATTTTTATTGTATCAAAATATTATTTTTAAAATGTTATTTGATTAATGCTCTCTTAAATACTTGACATTTATTAGAGGTGTAGAAACTAATATATATTATGTTCTTTCATTTATAAAAAAAAATAATTTTTTCTTATATGCTGAGGTATAAGAAATATCTAAAAATAATATGGAGGTATTTGTCATAAGATATGTATACTGAACTGACCAACATAAAAATTTTATATGAAAAAATCACGTATGTATATAGAAAAGGCTCACGTGATAGTTATATTAGCGATCCTTAGACTTGATATCACTAAGTTATATTATACATAGCATGTTATGTTTTGTTTATGTTACATGTTATCTTAATTGAGGTAATGAAAGTAAAGACATTAGGTATAATATGAACTATATAAAGGTATTTAAGTGATCAAGAGATGATTTATCATTCTATGTGAATTAGGAGAAATATTTCATCTATTCTTAAGTAGTATGAACTAGGAAATCCTTAGCCAAACATGGAATGAGATTTGAAACCCTTTTCAAATATTATTTAAAGAATTAATGACTATTATGTAGAGAATAAACATGATTTTATATGGCAGATATATGAAATGCTTTAATAGTACATCAGAATATTATTGATGAAATGATATTAATTACATTGAGAAACTTAAAATGTTTAGTCAAATCACTAATAACTTTTTTAATATTTGAGAGATCATAACACGTTGCTAGATGATATATCTAATTTTTAAATATAAATTAATCAATTGTTAAATTGATAATAAATTAAAATTTTTAATTTATTTAATTACAATTAAAATTTATATTTGAGCCAACATATTAGAAACTTAACACACTTTGAGAACCATTAGATATAAATTAAGTTGGATTGATTTAATTAAGTATAACTTAATTAAAATATATTTTAGAAATTAAGGATTACAATATAATTAAAACATTAAGTACATTTATAAACCTAGAAAAATCAAGCAAGGACTTGACTGATTTAATTTTTAAAAAAATTCTAAATAAATATATGGACATTATTTTAGGAGGAAAATTAATATTTTGCTAATTTATAAGATTTTTTACATTTTTGACAGATTGATATTTTGCTAATTTATAAGGTTTTTTAGAATTTTCTATAAATAGTAAGTTATATTTCTTATTTTTAATAGAGCAAGGTTGCTATTAGAAAGAAAAATGACATAAACATGGATATTTCTCACTTGTGTTATGTGTGTAGTATTGTTGGAAGTTGAATAATTGGATAGCTTGTGGTTTATGATAAATCATCCTTTAAAGAATTGTTCAAGTAATAAATACATAAACAATTCTAGATCTGTCTAACGAGATTTTAGAGATTTTTGAATAATTTTATTTTGTTATCTCCACTGCGTGTATGATATTCGTGAAACCTAACAGTGGTATAAAAGCTATCATTAGATGAATAGGGTTTTTAATTGCATGTTTTCATTGTTATTGGTGTAAGTTTCAAATTAATTGTAAGTGCAAAAATTATTTTTCCCAAAGTTAAAACAAGGTTTATGATTGATTTAGGAGGCTTATGTAATACGGTAGCCATCTTTTATATTTATATGAGTAGGGCAAAATACAATAGTTAGTGTGTAGCGCACTATGTAATATAACGATATACAAGGAAAATATAATCTTCCCTTTAAACTACAACATATTCCATAACACACCCCTGAAGCTAAATGTGGGTGGTCCATTTGAAACTTGGACAGTAAATAGAAAAATGTAGTGTGAGGAAACGGCTTAGTAAGAGCATCAACTAATTAGCTTTTGGAGGGTATGAAGCGAATATGTATCTTCTTTTTGGCAACTTTATCATGAACAAAGTAATAATCAATCTCAATATGTTTAGTACGTGCATGAAACACTAGATTAGCAGATAAAAAAGTAGCATCTAAATTGTCGTACCAAATGGTGGTAACAAAACTAGGAGAGAAGCATAAATCTAAAAGCAGATAATGAAGTAAAAAAACCTCAACAGTACCATCAATTAAGGCCTTATATTCTGCTTTAGTGGAGAAGTGAACAATAGTATGTTGCTTACTAGATTTCTATGAAATGGGAGTGGTGCCAGGAAAGACGATATAGCTATTAGTAGATTTTCAATCATCAATACTCCCTACCCTGTTAACATCAATAAAACCATGCAGTGATAAGGAGGAGCCTCAAGTAAGGTGAAGGGGATATACCTTTTAATTACTATAGAATACGTTTGACAACATTTTAATGGCTCTTAGTAGGCATGCATAAACTAACAAACTTTGTTAAAAGCATAATAAATGTCTTATCTAGTAAATGTGAGATACTAAAGAGCCTCAACAATTTGCTAATAATGAGTGAGCTCTGAGTATAAACCACTAGGCTGGAGATTGACATTGGAAATAGAAGCCGGTGTAACAATAGACTTGTAGGATGACATTCCAGCCTAACTAAGAATATTAAAAGAATATTTGTGTTGACTAAGCATGAGCCTCATGCTGGTGGAAGTGACCTTAATTCCTAAAAAATAATGATCATGACCTAGATCTTGGAGTTTAAACTCTGACCTCAGCAAACTAATAAGGCAGCAAAGTAGAGTAAAATTATTACAAGTAAGTAGAATGTCATCTATATAGACAAACAGATAGTAGATATCATAGTTCACAATCAAAATAAATAAAGAGGTATCAACCTTAAAAGCGTGAAAGCCAATCGATAGAAAAAAAGTCATTAAGTCATGTGTACCAAACCCGTAGAGCTTGTTTTAAACCATAAAAGGACTTATGAAGGTGAGAGACATGAGTGGGTAGAGCAGGGTCAACAAAACCTATGGGTTATTGCATATAAACAACCTCTTGAAGGGAACCATTAAGGAAGATATTATGTACATCAAACTGATAGATCTGCCAATTGTTAGATACAACAATGGTAAGAATGAGCCGAACAATAGTCGGTTAAACAACAGGACTAAAGGTTTTGGAGTAGTCGATTCCTTCATATTAAGTGAAATTGTGTGCAACCAAATATGTCTTACAGCGATCATTAAAACACTATTGATTGATACTTAAAAATGTATTTTTATCAAGGTTTTATATCATCATTTTGCACTTGAAATATCAATAACTCCTTAACTAAAACATGCTGTAAAATAATATATCTAATAATATAAGATACCTTTAATTTATGGTAAATGTTCATTTTAAATATAGGCCTATCACATAAATGAAAGGATTGATTGATGAATTTAAGAACTGAAATTGGAAGGACAAAGAGATGGCCAAACTTAGAAAAGAGATGTCGGTGCAATCCAAACCGGAACACTATTCGGTAATTGGGTAATATCTAGAGCTGTAGATCTCAGATTTAGGTCTACTTTATATGGATAGAAAGGTAAGACATAGACCTACAACTTTCATGTGGAGCTAAGATCTAACAAGATCATTTTCCAGTCCAAATTATAGTAACAATAAAGAAGTCTGAATTTTTCTTCCAGCCCGAGCACTGTTCAGTATTGTGGCCAT
>NW_011500066.1:298270-299227 GCF_000495115.2 Populus euphratica
GTTCAGTATTTGGCCCATATCTGGAGTTCTAGAAGTCCAAATAAGCTGAATTGTTTACATAAGAAAGCTGCAAAAATTTCCTACAACTGTCATGTTTTTAAGTTGCCAAAATAAGCTCTTCCAAAATAGGCTCTTAAGGTCCATTTGAGAACACAATGCAAATCGTGTTCTTTTAAATTTTAATTTTTTTTATTAAAAATTATTTTTTATTTTTTTAGAACGTTTTGATATACTGATTTTAAAAATAATTTTTTAAAAATAAAAAAATATTATTTTAATATGTTTTCAAATAAAAAATATTTTATACCATAATTATTATAGAATATTAAATAAATGTAGCCTCCTTGTAAGGACGAAGTTGAATTCTTAAGGTGTGATATAAACATTCATATCACATGAATAAAAGGTATGTTTTGGGGTCTTCAAGGAATCCAAACCGCATGACCAAACCAACAATCTATTGTTGATAGGATTCTGGTGAAGCTTTAAAAACTCAGCTATAGGGTGGGCGGAGCGCCGTCCTAATAAGTGAGAAGAACCATCCTTATTTGGCCGTGTAAGGAGGGCTCTCTCCTTTTCCATTTACGGAGAGGAACCTTGTGCTATCTCTACAATTTCAGGCCGTCCAGCCCCCGATATCACATGGACATGAACGCCATCAGACCATAAAATTTTTAAAGACGAAGAATCTTGGAAGATTGCTTGCTTATGGTCCCATTCCACGTGGAAAATGGCCCCACTTTCGGAACTGGCTAGGTCTTTTATACTATCTAGTAGAGGTTGTACTTTCTACGTCGCTAGCTGGGTAGAGATGAATTATACCGGTGAGATTGATAGATAGGTACACGGCCAGGACAAGGACTCATGCTTCCCTTCAATTCTTTTTCTATCATGGTTTTTCACTCAAAAACCAGGAGAAACATTTTACCAATGTTGGGATAGGTATCGAGACTTGTT
>NW_011500066.1:299370-301837 GCF_000495115.2 Populus euphratica
TTATGAATGGTTAACACCTAAAGATAGGCAAATGGTTGAATTGATGTGCAATGGAACTTTTGAAGATAAAGACCCTGATGAAGCAATGGAGTACTTAGACTTGTTAGCTGAAAATGCTCAAAATTAGGACACCGCGGGTACTTATGAGGCACTGAGTAAAACTCAACATCATACATCTAGTTGAAGTATATACAACTTTAGGGAAGATCATGACCTCCAAGCCAAGTTTGCATCTTTAGTTAGGAAAATCTAGATACTAGAATTAAAAAAGAGTGTCAATTAAAATCTAGTCAAAACATTATGTGTCAAATCTGTGAAATCAATGAACACTCAACCAATAACTGTCCAACTTTACCTTCTTTTAAAGAATGTCTCAATGAACAGGCTCATGCTTTAAACAGTTTTTAAAAGCCAAATCATAACCCTTATTCGCAAATATACAACCCTGGTTAGAGAAGTCATCCAAATTTTAGTTAGAAGAGTGATAGTAACAATGTATAAACTTTATAACTGTCATTTCAAGGACACCATAATTTTCAAAATCTCATAGATATACACCTCCTTATGCTCCACCTTCTAGAAGAAATTTTGAGGAAACTTTGTATACATTCATTGAAAAGCAAAAGATAATCAACACTCAACTTGCTCAAAGCATAACAGATTTTAAAGATACTCTTGCAAAATTCACGTCTGCTCTCAGTTTTCAAGAGAAAGGTAAGTTTTCATCTCAACTACAACAAAATCCCAAGGGGCAATACAGTGTAAATGCTAATAGTTCTGGAAGTCAACACATTGATCAAGTCAAATCAGTCATAAATCTTCACAATGGTAAGATTATTGAAAAACTCACTCTTGAACCTTGTGAGAAAGATGATGAGTCCATCTCTAAGGATAATGAAGGGGTTGAATTTGAATATTGCTAGGAAAATACTGATTCCCAAATAGTACTTTTATTTCCTCATGCCATGACCAAACAAAGAGAAGTTAATCATGATTGTGAAATCTTTGAAACTTTCAAACTGGAAGAAATCAAGGATGAAAAAGGCACCGAAAATATTGTTGCAGATCGTTTGTCAAAATTAGCTATAGATTTAACATCCGACATCACACCAATTGATGATTACTTTCTTGTTGAATCTTTACTTTCTATTAGTTAAATGCCTTGGTTTGCTAAAAATATCAATTTTCTTACTTTAGGATTTGTTCCAACTCTTTTGGATAACCAAGATAAAAGAAAGTTTTTAAGCATCGTGTAAAATTTTTATTAGGAAGACCCTTACTTATTCAAATATTGTCGTGATCAAATATTTCAAAGTTGCATTCCTGATAATGAGGTAAGTAGTGTCATTAAATTTTGTCACTCTAAGGCATGTAAGAGTCATTTTTCATTAAAGAAAACAATTGCAAAAATCTTACAAAATAGATTTTATTAGTCCACCATGTTCAAGGACTCACATACTTTCTACAAAATTTATGAAAATTGTCAAAATGTGAGATTTATTTCAAAACACAAAAAGTTTTTAGATGATCTTCTATTGATTTTTAAGTTTCATTAGAGTGAAGATATGCATCGTGCGATTTACAACTTATGACACTATTTTCATAAAGAACATGTTTGACATAGACTTTCTACAAAATTTATGAAAATTGTCAAAATGTGAGATTTATTTCAAAACACAAAAAGTTTTTAGATGATCTTCTATTGATTTTTAAGTTTCATTAGAGTGAAGATATGCATCGTGCGATTTACAACTTATGACACTATTTTCATAAAGAACATGTTTGACATAGTCCTGAGAATCTGACTAAAAAAAGACCATGTTTGCTATCCCCGACCAATAAAGGGTGTTTAAGCCGTTCTTGGACGTAAAATCAAGGGAAGATGTGAGCCACAATCACAACTACGTGCATCCACATGTTTTAAAAAAAAAACAGAGAGAGAGAGTGAGACTCCAGTTGGTATATATATAGGTGGTAGATTGTATTTTCAATTTCTCATCTATAAAATCTTCTCTTCCTTCCCTTCATTTCTACTTAACCCATACATTCAACAGATATAAAAGTGTGTAAAAATGATAGGTTTCTCAAGTTATCAAATAATAAATTATTTGTGTTTTTTGGTAGATCCAGTCCTGAAAAAGAAAAAGGAGTTTTTAGAATCAACAAATCATCTTAGTCAAGTACTAGCTGAGAGAAAGATTTATTTAGTATATGAGGGAGACAGTGTTGGGTTAATGGATGGAGTGTCAATAATTGCATGTTTAGAAGGTAGTCAAGTTTTAGGGGTTGTCCCTAAAACTTTAGCATAAGAGGAGATCATTGAAAAAATAATTCGAGAGGAATTATAGGTCTCCACAATGTCTGATTGAATGAATGTAATGTTTAAATATGTTGAAGCCTTCATTGCCTTACCAAGTAGTTTAGGCATATTGGATGGGATCTTTCATATTACCTCTTGGGCCCAACT
>NW_011500066.1:301864-304148 GCF_000495115.2 Populus euphratica
ATGGTTATTATGATAAGTTGTTGTCTTTTCTTGATCATGCTGTGGAACAGGAATTTCTAACATCTTTGGCACGACAAATTATAATATTTGCTGCTACTACTGAACAATTGATTGACCAACTATAATTATTTACTCCTGTAATTGATCCCTCTATAAGTTGCACAAATTGGTCAACTAAGAAAAGCCATAAGAAGCCTGGATTGGATTTAAGCCTTCGTTTGTGAATCCTTGTATCTTTGGCTTTCTTAATAGTATATTATTTTGTGTTTTGTTATTTTTTATATTTTTTTTAGTGTGTTTTTAGTTTGTTAGTGTTTGGTATTTCAGATGATGTCTTCTATACTCTATTTTTCTTTGTTAGGACAATGAGAACAATTTCTTATTTTGATTAGGGGGAAAGCATAATAGTTGATATAAAAAAAAAACTAACTGTGTTTTCTATTTTATAAACCATTTGCAAATGATTATTACTAAATGACAGAGTAAGGGGGAATTTTATTAACTTCTGAGACATATTGTGGTTAATATTTTTCAATGGTTATTTGTAATATTCATAAAAAGGTCTATCAAAATACTTTTTAAAATATTCAAGTTTACAAACTCTTACATTATTATCACTTAATTTTACTCGTATTCTTAAACCTTCATTTTCACACACATATTTTAACATATAATTGTAAGATGTACATTGGATTATTATATTATTTATGTTCTTTTGTTAAAAGTAACAACTAAGGAAAAAAGATAATATATAAATTGCAAAATAATAATAATAATAATAATAATAATGTTTGTTTCATAACCTCCATAACCTAAGCAATTAAGCTCAAATGGGTGTTTTAACACCTAATACCCTAAAATCAACTGACTTGGGAGCTATTGACCCAACACTTGTTACATGGGTTGAGAAGAACAAATATTGCACTATCTTTGTATCTGCAACCCAAGTTATTAAGCTCGAAGGGGTGCCTCAACACCTAATGCTCTAAGACCAACTAGTCCAGGAGTCATTAGCCAAAAGCTCGTTACATAGGTTAAAGATATATTGTGTTTTTAAGTTATATGTAAATTAATAAAAAGAAAGGAAAAAAAGAAAAAGAAAAAGAAAAGATAATAATCTCAACTCAATAAAATTAAACTTAAACATTAGAACAAAAATTTAGTTTTCTTTCAAGTAAAGCCCCATAACTATGTGCTGATATATTGAGTACAAAAGGAAGGTTTATTAAGATCTCGTTTAAGAGGTATTGAGCAAATATATAAATTTAATAAGAGTTTATTTATCTAGATAGATTAATGAAAGTTGAATGATGAATGTCTTGCTTTGTGAGATTTATAAATTGTTTTTCTATTTTAACGCTTTGATTACTAGGGACTAGTAATAAGCTAGTTGGAAGGTGTGATTAGTACTTAAAAATGCATTTTTATGAAGGTTTTATATCATTATTTTGCACTTAAAGTATCAATAACTCCTTAATTAAAACATGTTTTATAATAACATATTTAATAATATAAGATATCTTTAATTTATGGTAAATGTTCATATTAAAAGCCGGCTTATCATATAAATGAAAGGATTGATTGATGAGTTTAAGTACTGAAATTGAAAGGACAAAGAGATGAACAAACTTAGAAAAGAGATGCTGATGCAATCTAAACTAGAACATTATTCGATAATTGAGTTATATCTAGAGCTGTAAATCTCGGATTTAGGTCTACTTTATATGGATGAAAAGCTAAGAAATAGAACTATAACTTTCATGGAGTCCAAGATTTAAAAAAAAGTCATTTTCAAGTCCAAATTATAGCAATAATAAAGAAATTTGAATATATCCTGCAGCCTAGACATTGTTTAATGCTTAACCTATATCTTGAGTTCTAGAAGTCCAAATGACTTCAATTTTTTTTCCTGTAAAGCTACAATAATTTTTTAGAACTTTCATATGGAGGTCTGATTCAAATTATAACATTATCTATGACGTTTTATTCAGATAAAAAGATAAGAATTGTCACCAAGTCAAAAGTTAGTCACCTACTCAACAATTAGTCATCAAATCAATGATTTTTAATTTTGGCCTATAAAAGGAGGCATTTGCCATGTATTTAGGAATCTTGGTTTCCAGATCAAGATCATGCTCTTCTTTTCTCTCCTTGTATTTTCATAATGCTTAATTTTTCCTTTCTTAATATCTTATTTATGCTTTTCATTTCCTTTTCTTAGTTGACTTTTATCTTATTTATGTTCTTATTTTGTTTATTTATTTTTCTTTCTTTCATTATGTCT
>NW_011500066.1:304269-312065 GCF_000495115.2 Populus euphratica
TTGTTAAATGACTAATCTAGATTTATATTGTATAAGATTTGGTACATCAAATGTTTGGTACTTTTATAGCACAAACTTTATGGTATAACCAACACCTGTGCTATGAAAGGAACTTAATTTGTTGTTAACATAAGTTATAATCATGAATACCTGACAACATTTACAAGTATTAGCATTATTTAAATACGATAATGAATGTACTCATGTTAACAATTTATAATCTGATTGGAACCTCCTTTGTGTGTGGTTTTTATTTGAGTAATAAGAGTTTATACTATACTTGTTTAAAATACCATTAGTGAGTCCTTTAACCTTGAAATTTATTATTATCATTGTTTAATCCTTACATTGATCTTCCATATCAAAGTTCTCATCAACTTCTTCTTCTTCTTCTTATTTTTTTCTTCTTCTTTTATTATTCTTATTGTTATTAACACTACTACTATTATTATTACTATTACTATTATTGTTGTTGTTGTTGTTGTTGTTATATTGCTATCATTTATAATTTATACAATTAATCTCTCTATGATTCAGCCCCGGTCTTGTCGAGTTATTTATTACTTTGACACTCCTGTAGATATGATGGAAATGTCATCCTATATTTGGCTATAAGACCCATTAATGAAAAAGGTAAGTTTAAAATTGCTTAAATTAAAATTTGTTTTCAATGAAATGTTGGAAAAATAATAAATACTAGTCAATATATGTTTTATCTAAATGGTAATTCTATAAGTTGGAAGAGTTCCAAACAAGAAAGCACAACTAATTCTATAACTAGATAAGAGTACACCTCTATATTTGAAGAAATAAAAAGGTTGTTTAGATTAAGAAATTTATCAATGAACTAGGTTGGTTCCTAGCATTATTAATCCAGTTTCCTTGTACTATGATAATAATAAAGTCATTGCATAAAAAAGGAACCAAGATCTTATCAATGATCTAAACAAGTACTTAAAAGAAAGATTACATTTGATTTGATAAATCAATGAAATAAAGGTGTAAATATAGAGCAAATACCCACCAAAGAGAATCTAGAAAATCCTTTTACTAAGTCATTATCCAAGTAAAATCATTAATGCTACATAGAGTAACATGATACTAGATACATGAGTGATTGACTTTAATGCGAGTGAGAGATTATTAGTTTAATATTCCATATAAAAAATTGGTTGATTATATATGACATTATTATATTCATATAAGTACATATTTATATTTAATAAAGACTTACTTTATCTTTAATACTCATATAATATTAGATTAATGAATTTAGAGTAAATATAAAGTTCATGGGATAAAGATACTTTACAAAAAAATTTATAAAGTTGTTATAATAATGAAATTCTTATTACATCAAAGCATTGTTTTTAAAATGTTGGTGGTTAATACTCTTTTAAATACTGAACATTCTTTAGAGGTATAGAAACTGATACATATTATGTTCTTTCCTATATTAAAGAAAGTAATTGTTTTCATAAGCTAAGGTATAAATGATACATAAAATTAATATGCAAGTACTTGTCATAAAACATATACAATGAACTGACTGCATAAAAATTTCATATGTAGAAATCACATATATCTATAGAAGGCTCATATGACGGTTATGTAAGTGATCTATAGATTTGAGATCATTAAGTTATTTTATATAAAGAATTTTATGCTTTGATCATGTTTCATATTATCTTAATCGAGATAATGAAAGGAAAGATATTGGGTAGAACAAACATAATTTAACATGGCAAACATCCTTCATTCTTTAATATTAAATCAAAATATTATTAATGAAAGAATCTGGTTACTAAAAAATTAAGTCAAACCATTAATGACTTTTATAATATTTAGGGGTCATAACACGTTGTAAGACAATGCATCTGATCTTCAAATATAAATTAATCAATTATTGAATTGATAATAAATTAAATTATTTAATTTATTTAATTAGAATAAGAATATATATATATTTAGACTAACATATTAAGAACCTAATGGGTCACACATATTAGGAACAATTAGTTAGAAATTAAATTGGAATGACTTAATTAACCATGACTTGATTAAAATATATTTTAGAAATTAAAAACTAAATTATAATTAATACAGAGATTATATTTCTAAATCTAGAAAAATCATGTAAGAACTTAATTGAGTTAATTTCTAAAATTATCGTAAAGTAATATATGGATATGCTTTAGAGGGTAAATTGAAATTTTACCAATTTATAAGATTTCTCATATTTCTCTATAAATAGTAAGTTATGTCTCTTATTTTTAAGAGTGAGGAGTAATTGTTTATTAGAAAAAAAAATTACATAAACACAATATTAGAACTAGCACTCTAGACATAACAATCCATCTTTTCTAAATAGGAATTTAAGAGATTTCTCATGAGTGATTGATGTGGATTACTGTTGAAGGCTAGATAATTTGATGATTTGTAATTTATTAAAACCCTTCTTTTAAGAAATGATTTAAAGTTACAGAAGAACAGATCTTTAGGTAATAAATCCCTAAATAACTTTAGATATATCTAACAAGATCGTATGAACTCTTAAATAATTTTGTTTCATAGTTTTCACTGCATGTATGATATTCAAGAACCTAACATCAATATTCTTGCGCATAAAGGTTTACTCAAGATTATTTTAGATGGCTTATTAATTGTTGGTTAGATCCTACACACCTCCAACCTTTTCTCTTGACTGTCCATAATCTTTACCTTATCACTATCATTCATAGCCTCAATCCTTAACTCTTATAAGGTCAACATTATTGCAACTTTTTGGTGGAACTTCATGCATTCATCAATGTGATGTTCTTTTCTTTTATGCAACTCACAATAGTCACCTCTCTTCAGGTGATAAACTTAGTGACCTTTTTTAGAAATTTTGATTGGACTAACATACAATACAATCTCAAAAGTGCTATCAACACTTTTTCTTTACCACCAACTTCAATCACACTCATTTCCTTGTTACTTGTATCATGGTTAGGTAAATGATTTGAATCAACATTGGGCGGATCCTCAAAATTTACCCATCCTATCTTGATTAGTTCCAATAACTTTTTTTTGCAAGCATAAAATGTTTCAATATCATGGTTAAGATTGACAATGTGATATTCATAAGTTAATTCTAGTTTATACTAGAAAATATAAGATGTTTGTAATAGTGGTATAAGGATAGGAGCTATATGCCTAATACTTAATGATTTGGCATACAACTCCTTAAAAGGTATAGACAGATGTGGTAATTACCCTAAGGTATTTCTTGTGTTTTGTCTTTGATGGTTGTTTTAGTTATATGATTGACTATTTGATTGTGAGCTTGACAAAGTTAATACTAGTAATTTAAGAGGTAGGTGTTTGGGGGCTATGGTAGTTCTTTTTCTTGCCTTTATACCCATATTAAAGTTGTTCACATCATTTTCTCTTTTCTTCCTAGCAATGCTTTTCTTTTCTTCTAGCTCGGCTATACATCTAAACTTAATCCACTGTGATATCCTTTCAACAATACATATAACATTGTAAAAATGTTAAGCTGAGCTACCCATCAAGTATTCATAATAAAGGGATTTGAAGGTATTGGCGAGTAAATCATCATCTCCATTTCTATTAAAGAAGCTTGAACATGTATGGCCTCATCTCGTTGTTTTTGTATATATGCCCTCACTAACACTTGACTTTCCTTTTCCATGGTCATTAAGCTAGTTCTATTAGGGGCAATTTCTAAATTAAATTTATACTTCTTTAGAAATGCATTTACTAAGTTTTTTTATTTTTTAATTCTTGTATTATCTAGTCTCATATATCAATTCAAGATGGACCCTACGAGACTATCTTGAAAGAAATAGATTAGAACTTTTTCATCATGGATAACTTTAGCTATCTTGTTGTAGTATGACTAAAGATATATGTTTGGACATTCTAGTCTGATATACTTAATGAAGTCCAGGACTCTGAATTTTTTTGGCACTATAATGTTTGAGACCAAACACACTTCAACTGCTCGTACAGGATCAAACAAAATATTTTCTTCAACAACTCTCAATCTCTTTTCTAGAGTAGTCCACTTATCATAGTTTATGAGACCATTAGATCTGTCATCAGAGGATCCTTCAACTATCAAATCCATAATAATTAAAGTTTGAGTTGGCTAGACATGGAAAATAAGGATAAAATATTTCTTAATTTTTGAACTTGCCCCAAAGTTTTGAGATGTACGAGGGACATGAGCTGTTAATGCTTATACAGAGGTTATGTAGATGTTCCCTCCCCACTCGTGGACTTTAAGTGTTGCTCAAGTAGATTGGTCATCCAAGAAACTTCATTCTTTATAGATTCTAACTCTTTCTAATAATGTGATATCGGGTGAGCCATTTTTTTGTTTTTTATCCTTTCTCTTAGTCGAGTGTAGTAGACCTTAGGTTAGAGATCTATGTTCCACAACATGTAATGCATATGGCAATTTATAAGCAAATGCATGATCATGATACATATGTCAATGTACATTGGATATGTATTTAGCCTTCCTTAGAATGAATGATAGTCATCACTTGACTTGCAAAAACATGTTTGAATTCTTTTGTCACATTTCTATCAAGAATAATTCTTCTCAAGTTATTACTTCGATAAAACTTAAATCACTCATTAAAAGATAAATCTTCCTCAAAAGGTGGGTCAAAACCCTTTCATTAATATTAAAAAGTTCATTACATTGTTTTGGAAAGGAAATACAAGAAAACAAAGTACATTAATCTTTCTCTTCAACCACTTTATTAGCCAAAGATAGAAAAGTAAAGTTGCGATTCTTAATTTTTTGTAGAAAAGCATCGTTCTCAGCTAGGCTTTGCCAATAACAAAAAATATATCCTCTTACCTTCTAAGCATTAACCCTAACAATCTAGGCATGTTCAACAACTTCATCCGTTTACTTGTCTATTTTAGTCATCTTTTTTATAAGCAACATGTTGCTTCTGTTCAACGTATTATTAATTGCATTAATCTGGTCTTGTTTAAGTCTTTACCTTTTCTTGTTCTTTATTGAGCTTTACTCTGAACACTTGGTTTCATTTTTTTTAGTCACTAGATCTACTTTAACAACTTTGATTGTCTTCCTTTTTTATCTTCAACCTTTGCTACCTCTTATGTTTTAGTTTGGTGGTTTTCCATTATCATATTATTCAACTTCTTATATTTCTTAATTATAACTACTAGCCTTTTTTAAACCTATGCAAGTTTATCTTGATAATATTTAACATTTTCTTGACAGTCAATAAAGTCATGCCTTAATGCTTTAATTTTAGAGTTGTTTTGTATCCAATTTAGACCTAATTCTCTCTTTTTTTTAGACTCTTCCCTTGAAACTTTTTTTTTGCTTAATTGTAACTCTATATTGTTATTCTTATATCTTTGGATCGAACTTACGCATCTAAAAATGCCCTTCTTTTATTTACTTCGAGCACTATTGTTTCTAGAGGTGCCTTATCTCTCTTTTTATTGCTTAACTCTATTTCAAGCTTTTCTACTTCCTCTCTTAGCTCCTCTTTATTGTTGATTTTTTTTTAATTAGCTCTTCTAAAACTAGTGAAGATCTATCCTTAAAATTTGGTGCCCTAGGAATAGTAGCCAAAACCATATCTCTTCATCTTGTACTCTTCACTTGTATTAGGGTCCTTTAAACTTTTAGACTCCGATATCATTAGAACCAAGTGCTTCCAATCTTGTTTGACAATCTTCAGGACTTCATGCACGACCAAATCTTTAAATAACCTATAAAATTAGGCAAGTCCAATAATTCTCTAAACGTATTATATACCATGTAGTTGTTTTACCACAAGAGCCAAAGCATAACTTATATAACTTATAACCCCAACTAAAAGTACCTAATGTCTTTGGTAACAACTCATTAGGACATCTACTACTATGACTCGTGGGGCTATTCAATTAAAATTGTTATTAGGCAACTCTTACAGCTTCTTTATCTAACCTTTATTGTCCAAGCTTCCACATTCTTTTTCTTCCGCCAACTTCAAAGGCCTTTGGTTAAACCATAAAAATTATTAAAGTCTAATTTATTTTTTTTAATATGACTAACCATCCATAAATATAATAGTTGTATGCAACATCTTATTGCCTTTTTTTCCAATTCTTCTACAATGGTTGGAAATTAGGATGGTTTTAGCCAACATAACAATAATAGGGTTAATCTGGATGTTCTTATACTCTATAAACACAACATAAAATTTTGAACTTATTACACTTGTTAAGCTTGGAAACAACACAAAACCAAACATGCCTAAAGTAACCAATTTATCTTTTTTCTATCATAGATCTGTGTTCTGACTTTTTCCCTTTTAACTTAGTTCTAACAGTTTCCACTTTAGACCACAAGCATTTTTCTCTGAGAACTTAGTCAGATTAAGAACTTTGAGTAGTTTTGACAACTCAATAACCACTTTGTCATCTTTCAAAGGGAAATAGACCTTATACAGATGGTTAGGAAACTCTATCAACATTTCATACTCTTCCTTAGTAGGACATAGATAGATATTCTCAAAAGAGAAACACTTATAATTGGGATCCCAAAAGTGAACATGAGCTCTAACTGTTGGGTTTAGTACTTCTACCTTCATATTTCTATTAGTCACCCACATTTCCTAAAAAAATGCAACCTTATCAATATTTTAAACATGAGCCATCAATTTCTTCACCTCATTCACAATACAATTCAGGTTCTTGATCTATGGTAATCTTTTTGCATCACATCTATGGTAGTTTCCTTTTGATAATTGTAACAATTCAAAATTTTACCATATTTTATTATGCTAATTTTAGTAGTTATATCATTCGTATTCAATTTTTGCTTTGTTATCAAATAAGATGTTGAGACCTTTCAAGAATATTTGAAGGGTATCTTTTTATAATATCTACAAGCATAATTTTTTTTATTACATTGGTGTTGGGTTTTTTATAATCATATTATTAAATTAACTAAGTTTATTGATTTAATTCGAATCAATGACTTAATTTCTATTAAAAAAATTTCTTCCTTAAAAACATTATAATTGTCTGGATATTTTTTAATATATTAAAAAAATTAATCCAGCTAATAATCTTAGGGTTCACCTCTCAAAGCATTTTTATCAGCTTCCCCCTAATCATCATATTTATACAAGCTAATTGATTAGTACTTAAAAGTGTATTTTTATCAAGATTTTATATCATCATTTTGCACTTGAAGTATCAATAACTTCTTAACTAGAGCATGTTTTATCATAACATATCTAATAATATAAGATACCTTTAATTTATGGTACACATTCATCTTAAATACAAGCCTATTACATAAATCAAGGGATTTATTAATGAGTTTAATTACTGAAATTGAGAAGACAAAGAGAGGCTAAGCTTAGAAAAGAGATGCTAATTCAATTCAAATTGTAATATTGCTCGTCATTGGGTCATATTTAGAGCCACAGATCTTGGATTTCAGATTGGTTTATATTGCTAGAAGGCTAAGATATAGGTCTAAAACATTCATAAGAGTCTAAGACTCAATTCTACCGTTTGGAAGTCCAAATTTTAGCATCAAAAGAGAAGATTGAATCTTTCCTACAGCCTAAACATTGTTCAGTGTTTGATTAGTACTTAAAAGTGCATTTTTATTATGGTTTATATTATCATTTTGCACTTGAAGTATCCATAACTCCTAAACTAAAGCATGTTTTATAATAATATATCTAATAATATAAGATACCTTTAATTTATGGTAAATATTCATTTTAAATGCAGGC
>NW_011500066.1:312291-312512 GCF_000495115.2 Populus euphratica
TTCATATGGAGCTCAAGATCTAAAAAGGCTATTTTCAAGTCCAAATTATAGAAACAACAAAGAAGGCCGAATCTATCCTCCAGCTCGAGCACCGTTCAATATTTTGGCCATATCTGGAGTTTTAGAAGTCCAAATAAGCTGAAATGTTTACACAAGATAGGTGAGACAATTACCTACAACTTTCATGTTTTTGAGTGGCTCCAATTTTGACGTTATCAATG
>NW_011500066.1:312942-339594 GCF_000495115.2 Populus euphratica
GTTGGTGGTGTTGTATTATTATTATTATTATTTATAATTTGTACAATTAACCTCCCTGTAGTTGGACACCGGTCTTGCCGGGTTATTTATTACTTCGACACTCTTACACTTAGGAGAAGACATCAATTTTTTGGTCGTGTCAGTGTTCAACCTATATCTCAAGTTCTAGAAGTTGAAATGCACAAAGTCTTTTTTTATATATAGAAAGCTGAGATAATTTTTTAGAAGTTTTAAGAAGATTATATGTTCAAATTCTGATATTAGCAATGATGTTTTTTGCAAACAAGAAGATAAAGAATGTTACCGAGTTAAGATGTGGTCACCCACTCAATAATTAGTCAACTAATCAATAGTTTTAAATTTTGGCCTCTAAAAGGAGGCATTTTCCATGCATTTAGGCATATTGGTTTTCAAATCAAGATCATGTTCTTGCTCTTTTTTTTTTATATTTTTATAATGTTTAAGTTTTGATTTCATTAATCTCTTGTTTATGCCTTTCATTTCCTTTACTATACTTATATAATTATGTTCTCCTCTTGTTTATTTATCTCTATTTTATTATGTTTAGCTAAGTTTATTATGTGAAGATGAAAAGGTTTCACTATTGGTGTTAGGATAAATATAATATAAACTTAATATGAAATTCAATGATTATATCTTATACTACTTGCTATTAACATGTCTTATTATTTTTATCTTATTAATTCTTAATACCTTGCTTGTTAAATGGTTAATATAAATTTATGTTATATAACACTTGGTATAATAAATGCTTGTCATTTTCATAGCCAATTGTATGGTATAACCTACACTTATGCTATGAAAGAAACTTAATTTGTTGTTAACATAAGTTAACATCATGAATTCCTAATAATATTTAAAAGTTTGGTATTACTTAAATAAAATAATTATTATGATCACCTTAATAATTTATAATGATCTATTAATGACAAATCATCTTATTAGAACCTTTTTTGTGAGTGATTTCTAGTTAAGTAATAAAAAAAGTTTATATTATACTTATTTAAAATACCATTAGTGGATTCTCTAACCTTGACAACTATTTATATCATTGTTCATACTTGTGATGAAATGCAATAATAATTTTTAAAGAATTTTTTTCCTTCTCACATAAGAAACTCTTTCAAAAAACAAATCATCACTTTCACTCAAAAACTAGGAGAAACATTTTACTAATGTTAGGATAGGTATCTAGACTTGCTTAATACTTGCCCTTATCATTGTTTTGAAACATGGAGATTGGTTTCCCATTTATATAAAGGGTTAACACCTAAATATAGGTAAATGGTGGAATTGATGTACAATGAAACTTTTAAAGATAAAGACCTTAATGAAGCAATGGAGTACTTATACTTGCTAGCTAAAAATGCTCAAAATTAAGACACTATAGGCATTTATAAGGCACCAATTAAAACTCAACCTCGTACATCTAGTAGAGGAATGTACAACCTTAAGAAAGATCATACCTTCCAAGCCAAATTTGTATCTTTAGCTAGAAAAGTCAAGTACTAGAATTGAAAAAGAGTGGTCAATTAAAATCTATTCAAGAAATTAGGTGTCAAATCTGTAAAACTAATGACCACTCAACCAATGGTTTTCCAACTTTGTTTTCTTTTAGGGAATGTCTCAATGAACAAGCCAATACTTTAAATAGTTTTCAATGGTCAAACCATGATCTATACTCACAAACATAAAACCCTGGTTGGAGAAATCACCAAAATTTCAGTTTGAAGAGTGGTAACAATAATGCATAAACTTCATATCCACCATTTCAAGCACACCATAATATTCAAAATTCTCATAAATATGCATCTCCTTATATTTCCCCTCTAAAAGAAATCTTAAGAAAACTTTTTATGCATTCATTGAAAAACAAGAGACAATCAACACTCAACTTGCTCAAAGCATAACATGTTTTAAAAATACTCTTGCAAAATTCACATCATCATTATCATTATTTATAATTTATATAGTTAACCTTCATGTAGTTTAACCCTACTCTTGCCGGGTTATTTATTATTTCGACACTCTTACACTTGGGAGAAGACATCAATCTTTTAATCGTGTTACTAATACTTTAATATCCTTGAATTGAAAGGTCCATAGTAATGAAAAAAGTGACAACAAGACCTCCATATCCAAAAAGGAAACAAAGACCCTAGGACAAATCTTAGTGGCTTTGTTGCTTTTGCCTTATTGAATATTGGGTTGTACCGATGAGACATTGACGAGATTAAGTGGGTCTTTAATGAATAGGAAAAAAAATTAAGATAAGAATGGGACCTTTTTTTATTATGTCATAAATTGCTGAAGTAATTAGCTTGAACCTTGTATGTGGCCTTAGTTGCTTCTAAAAAATTTATCCTTGTTGGAACTGGAAGGGGTTTATTTGATGCTAAAGTTAGTTAAGTTACGAGAATGAAATAATATATCCTTGTTGAATTTATCCTTGTTAGAAGTAAAAAAGGTTTATTTGATGCTAAAGTTAGTTAAGTTACGAGAATGAAATAATATACAAGAAGAGAAAACTAAAATGAAATTATAGAAAATATGAATTTACATGTAGCAAGTATATTACATTTGGCGTATAATTTATATATCTTTGAACTTGTATGGCCTTCAATGATAGAAATTATGAATTTAAGTGTAGTATGTATATTATATTTGACATAGAATTTATATGGCTTTTAACTTGTATGGCCTTTAATACTAAGAGTAGCTTTGAATTTGCATAGCATGAAATGGATTAGAACTTGTATGGACTGAGGATAATATTTTTTTTTGTTAATTATAGATGTTTAGATCAGCTTACACGTATCTCAACTAATCATTTAAAATTTTAAAATTAACAATTATATAAATTTTTAATAACTATAAAATTTATAATATGACATTAAAAGAATAAATTTAGAGTTTAATTAATTAAGATATACCCATAATTTATATAGCTTAGAGTTTAATTAATTAAGATATACTCATAATTTATATAGCCTATAGTTGGCCTAGAACTTGTATGACCTTAGAGTTTAATTAATTAAGATATACTCATAATTTATATAGCCTATAGTTGGCCTAGAACTTGTATGACATGCATGTTACCTGGCCTGGCTTTATACGGCCAATAATGGATTGACCTTCTTACTTAGTGAATGGTAATTGAAAATATTTATATATTCAGCCCTTGAATTTTCTTTATAGAGAAGAAAACGTATTAAAAGTGGAGAAGTTAGCGCTCACGATAAGTTATGGAGTTGGCAGTCCATCAAAGGAAAAAAATAGTGTTTATCAGTGTTATCCAATACTTTTTATATAGTAAAGCATCATTTGTTGTTATGTCTTGTCATGAAAAATATAAATGCTAGTTAGTGCTGTTAGCGTAAAAAATCATGTCTTGTTTAAATAAAAAAAAGTTGAAGTGGTGGTCGAGCCCAGATTCAAAACTCCTGCTGGCCCAATTGACATGGTAAGATGGATAGGAATGGTCGACGAGGAATTCCCTTTTGTGAACAATGGATAGATGTGATTATATCCTTTGTTTTTCAACTGCCAATGCATTGAATTCTTCGTTCCTTACAGCATTCAAACCATAACTATGAAAATTACTATAATACTAATTATTATTTTACAAAAAATAATTTTAAATGAGATTAATTTAATATTTATATATATTTGATTAAAATTAAAAGTATAATTAAATTTAAATAAAAAATAAATTAACATGTTTGGTTAAAAAAATATTTTTTAAATTAAGGTAATAAAATAATTAAAATATATATATTAATATTAATGATTTTAAATTTAAATCTTATAAATTTAACTACTGCTATTATATCATAAAAGAAATAATACTTATATCAAATATTTTTTATTATTTCATTAAAATATCTATAATTTTATCATGAATGAAATTCATCCGATGAAAACTATAGTTTGTTTATTTCTTAAGCGCGCAACAATATTAGGTAAAATATCATTAGAAATAAAATTAGGATTGTAATCAAATTCTGCAAATATTATGTCATCAAACAATCTCCTTTTAATTTTTTAAATAAAACACAAATTAAAATTAATTTTTTTAACTAAATCAGACTCAATTTAATACATTTGACATTGGACCGCACCCTGTCCAGCCAGAATAGTGATGACTAACTTCATTGTTCACAATTGGAATAGTAGATAATGACTCCACTGTTTATATAAATATTGGAATTCAACTCTGCAGGTTTGTGAAAAATAACTCTTTTATAAGATTTAAACTAATAATTTTTAAAAAATAAATCTAAAATTTAACTAATTAAAAAAAAATGTTTTTTTAGTGTCCATTTAGACGTTAAATGCTTGCTAATGAAGAATCACACTTTATCATTAATGTGGGAACTATTTAAATTTGATTTGTGGAAAGTAACTCAACTCTTAATTATTTTCCATAAATCTATAGTATTAACCAAATTTAAATAAATTCTATATGAATAGTAAATTATGATTCTTCATTATTAAATATTTAAGATTTATGGTTGCTTTAAAACTATTGTAACCCCGTAAATAAATAAGCATTGAAAAGAGTTTTTTTAATTAAATTAATTTTTAAATTTTTAAAATTAATTAAGATATATATAAAATAAGATGATTTACTCTCTCTCTCAAATATCGCTGAAAGGATAATTTTTTTTCGAACCTTGTCAATGATCCCATGTTTTTTCATTACTCCATGCTTTCTTCGTTAGTCATCAAGTGGCACTTAGTTTATATGTTGAAGTTGACAAGGTTAAAAAAATACGGGTGGAAAAGTGACGGTTAGTAGGTCTCTAGTCAACATTAACAAAACAACTAAATGGCTTAGGGTTGGTTTAGCGGTTCATATGAACAGTTACAGTTAATAAGATGAATAGTTTATTTTGCTACAAACATAGGATTTTGTTTAATAATAAAATGTGTTTCGAAGAATTGAAAGTGTCTATATGCTGGAGTGGATAAGCAGAAAGTCCTGAGAGCTTTCTAAACTTTGCCCGCCCAAATCATGCTTTCTTTGTGTTCATTCTTGGGTTTTTTTATAAAATTTATTTTTATTTATTTCTCATGTAGCTTATTTTTTCTTTAATTTTTTTTTTCAATTTCATTCTTTAATTTTTTATTATTTTTAATTTGGTTATCATATAATTAAATAAAAGTTCTTTTAAAAAAATTATTAAACATGGTTGAGTCAATTACTCAGGTCACAAATTTGATAAATTAAATTGTGAAGTTTGGATCTATTTAATATGTTATCATTTCAATAATTTTTTTTTAAATATTACCTTGATTTTTTTAAAGTATTTGATTTATTTTGAATTGATATTTATAATTTGTTTCGGTTAGGTTTTTGTAGGATTAATTTATTTTGATTTGTTTTTTTATAAGGTTATCACAATCTAATGACTCGGTTCGTGAGTTTAAAATGTTAACTCAGGTTGACCCAAATCGATTTAATATATCGTCATCTCAATATTATTATTTTTTTTAGAAAAATATCACCTTGAATTAATTTTTCTCTTAATATGGATCAAAGTTTTATTGGACAACCAATATTCATTTGAATCTAAAAGCTTGAGTTTTTTTGGTTATCTATTTTTTTCTTTGATTTTTTATTTTAAAAATTCAGTCTAATCCACAGTATAGTGCAGGAAAGTAACCTAATTCTAACATGATGAACGTTTAGTTATTGGTGAATATGTCATGTAGCCAATTAATTGGATACATGTAACATTGATTTTATTTATATAAAACATATTTATTATTAATAAAGTCTTTTTTTATTTTTAATATTCAATTATATTTGATTAATGAATCCAGAGTAAAGATAAAGTTTATTGAACAAAAATGCTATGTATAAGAAATTCTAAAGTTGTGATAATTATGAGATTTATGTTGCATCAAAGTATTGTTCTTAAATATTTCCAATTAGCGTTGTTTTAAGACTGGACACTAATTAGAACTGTTAAGACCAGGGCGTATTATATTCCTTTTTTAAGAAAAGAAATAATTACTTTAATAAACTAAGGTATAAGAGATATTTGAAAGTAATATGTAAATGTTTGTCAGATGACATATACATTGAATTGACTCGTAAGAGAATTTCATATAAAAAGATCACCTATATGTATGGAAAGACTCACATAATAATTATGTAAGTGATTCTTAAACTTGAGATCATTAAGTTATCTTATATAAGAAGTGTTATGTTTTTAGCTTAACCACACGTTGTCCTAATCAAGAGTAACAAGTTACATAGATAGTAGGTATAATATAAACTATATAAACATATTTGAGTAATCAAGAAAGGAATCATCACCCTAGGTGAATTAGAGAAAATGTTATTTATGTTCTTAAACAGTATTGATTATGAAATTCTTAGTCTAGATGAAATGAATTTTGAAAAAAGTTTCAAAATCTTATTCAAATAATCAATGACTATAATGTTGAAAACTAATATAATTTAACAAAGCAAACATATTTCTTGCTATAATATCCAAATCAAAAAATTCATGATGAAAAGATAATAATTACACTAAAAACTAATCACTAAAAGGTTAAGTTAAACTACCTATAATTTTCTTAATATTTGAAGGATCATGATAGGTTGTTAAATTATATTTGATCTTCAAATATAAATCAATCAATTATTGAATTGATAATAAATTAATTTTTTTTAACTTACTTAATCTTATTTTATTTAGAATTATGAAATATATTTAGGTCAACTTATTATGAAACCTAATAGATCACACACATAAGAATTATTGGTCAGAAATTAAAATAGAATGATAAATCAATTGTATTTCATTGTAAATAAATTTTAGAAAATGAGAATTGGAATGTAATTAATATAGGGAATTACAATTCTAGACCTAGAAATAATTAAGTAAGAACTTGATTGAATAAATTTCTAAAATTAACCTAAAATAATATAAGTGATCTTATTTAAGGGGTTAATTGATATTTATTTTTCTATTTATAGTGTTTTTTTGGTTTCCCTATAAATAGAAAGTTATGCCTCTTATTTTCTATAAGTATAGTACTATACAAAAACACCTAAAATACAAAAGAAAAAAGATAGCACTCAAAGATATAGCAATATCTCTCTTTTAAAAGGGTTTATGATATTTCTTATCAGTGATTTGTGTGGATTACTGTTAGAGACCGAATAATTGGATGGTTTGTGGTTTGTGACAACTCAATCTTCAAACAATTATTCAAAACTGAAAAGAACATATGATCTTCAAGTAATATCCATATAAACCCTAAATAACTCTAGATCTATCTAATGAGATCCTTAGGACTCTAAAAAAAATTCTAAACTTGTTTTTTTCATTACATGTATATGTTTCGAGAAATCCTATCATGGTATCAGAGCTATTGTTAGACAATTAGGGTTTTCATTGCATGTTTTAATTATTATTAATATTAATTGAGAATAATTTTGTGAGCAAATTGATTTTTCTCAAAAGTAATTTTTCTATCATTATTATTCAAAAAAAAAACTTTTTGGATATTATTCCATCTAGATCTGACTAGATTTTTGAACTCAACTGGAACCCACCATTGAAATTTTAAAAAAATGTTTTAAGCGGCTGCAACAACCACCGACAACATTCAGCGTCACTGGTGCGCCTAATTGTTCCATGCATATAGCTAGTCATTACTAGCAGTAGTGTTAGGCATAACCATGGACATTGTGCACATTGTCAATAGTAATGGCACTAGGCCTGCTACCCTATGCCAACACCTAGTGCAACAACATAACTCCTGCTATTGTTCAATATTGATGACAACATGGGCTGCCCACAAAGCAACAACAATGATAAAAAAAGATAAAGGAAGAATTATGGTTCTTACCCTATGCTTTGTGTAAAGTTGCTTGAGGGGAAGAATTACAATTATACCTTTGTAACTTATATATAACTACATATAGGTATAAGATTTAATTAAAATTTTTAATTGAATAATATTTAGATAAATAACTTTTCTAAAGTAAAAGGAGTTTTTAAGCTAAGATATTTTTATCTAATTGATCCAAAAATAGTTTAGGCTATTAATAAGAATTATAATATGATTAATCTTCTTATTAAATTTAAAAAAAATGGTTTATAAATGAAGAGTTGCATTAGATAAAATTTATTATATTTGGAAAATTATCAAATTAGAGTTAAATTTAATAATTGTAAGTATTATAAATGTTATTTTAAATTACACATCAAGACAAAGACAATAATTAGAATTGAAGCATGCTATATTTTTATTATGCATATTAATATGTTTTTATACAAGATGGATGATTATATATTTTAAAGACCAATGTGATTGTGTTTTTATAGTTGAATGGTTGTAATATTAAATATGATCTACATGTCTTAGCTTTTCTCTATTTTTCTTATGGGACTGTAAAATTCTTTTCTTATCTAATTTCTCTTGAGTATAACTCGAGATTTCTTAATTAATTATGTAAATGTTATATAATTTAGAAAAATAAAAATTTAGAAAAGAGAATTATTTTGTAATTGATGACAAAGAAAGAATATAGGTGATGGATACAACTATGGTTCTTACAAAGGACTTATAAGGATTTGTAGCAGCTAACTAGGTTTTAACCCCATAATTCTTTTCGATGGCTCGAGAAAATTAGTTTAAATATGTCCATAATAATTTAATTAGAATGAAATGCTAGAGGTGTATGTATATATATAATTGTTATGTATGATATATCACTAATGCAATGGAATGAAATTTATTTTAAATAATAAATCCATTATCTATATATTGAGAACATGATTTTTTGCCTTCTAATTTTATTGGCATAAAATGAGAATTTTATTCATGGATAACTGGTTGAAATACTCAAGATTACTGTTAATCGAATATGTTTAATAATATAAAATTAGATCCTATTTAACTAACTTTTATGATATGGATGAGTTACTTATAATCATGTAGAATTAGAGATAGTAATTAGGTGAAATATATGTAATGCGTTTATATAAAGAGTTGTCATCTAATTGATATAGAAGTCACATAAAGATGTGATTGATAAGTTATGTTATTTATTTAATTGAGTTACTTAAGGTCATATAAATTAAACGGGGATCCTAGCCCACTAGGAGATATAAGCGAGATTTCCTGAATTAATAAGGAGTGATATTAATTTGAAAGAAAAGATTGTTGCATTAACATTTTCAAGTGGTCTAATTCTAGAACTTATAATTGTTATTATGTTATAGCGCTTTTAGAAATATCGTATCCATTTATGAATGAATTTGAATTTATTATTAAGGATAAAAGTTGTTCCTTCTAAAATATTGATGTTTGTAAATTTGGTACCTATACAAATAGTTTGTACATGTATAGTCTTGAAATGTCCATTTTCAATATAAATAGCAAGAAGAACATATCACATAATCAATATCCATATTATTCATGACATTATAGACTATGTCATATCAATAAAACAAGAATCTCTAAGTTACATAAAAAAGGATATTTGATTCTTTTGATTAGGGATTATATAAAACTTGTAAAACTTATTTATTGATTAAGATGGCCCAAAACAATCTTTACTAAAAAATTTAAAGTTACAATTTTTGTTGTGTATATACATTTAAGAAATCTAATATAAACTCCTCCTTAGTTACTATCAGATCAATGAAAGTGTGAGTTCTTAAATTATCTACTAAGAAAGGAGAATGAGCTTTATTCTCCTTGTGGTTCGTAAAAAGGAAAAAGAACTCATCATTTTATCTATGAAAAATGGATTAATGAAGTTTTAGGCATTATTTTGTCCTTCATTATCTTCTTATTAATGAGTTTAAATTATTTTTTCATATCAAACCGCGTGTAGAATCAAATTCTGATCTATGAGGTCCTATATTAGCTATAAATATTTGTTGCTTTTAATGTCGCATTTGTTATGTGATGATGTCCTAAAAAACTAAATAACTTAAGAAAAAAGATCTTGTGTTGGATAATTAATTAATCATTTGATTTTAGCAATCTGATCCATTCTTTGTGACCAAGGTAGCTGATAAATGATGCCTAGTAAGTCAAAGTGGTTGGTAAAAGGTTCCTTTTAATGAATGTTGAGACTCTTAAATGCTTAGGTAAGTATCTATTTAGAGAAAAAAATGATATTTTATAGAGATAAACTCTGAAAATATGTATACTAATAAATATTAAGAGTGAAGAGACTATGAACCTAAAGCTTGAAGGATTTATAAGGTATTGATGACTTGTAAGTCTTGTCTTTTTATGGAGAAGAGGGGTCGACATGTCATCTTGGCTTAATAGCATTTAATGGGGGATAAATATGGTAGGTTTTTTAGAGATTTTTATAAGCCTAAGAGTGTAGGGAAAGTAGGATATAAAAAGTAAATGAGCCTATAAAGGCTAAACTTTTAGGCTAAGCCTAAAAGGTGTTTCCCTTAGTTGATTCCAAAAGAGGTGTATCATTTCTTTGGCTAAACGCAAGAGAGTTGGGTCCTTCTCTTAGATAAGCATAAAAGGAGTTGGGCTTGTCTTTTAGTCGAGCCCTAGGAAGCTAAGCTTGTCCTTTAGATAAACTTAACTACAATGGATATAATAAGTTGTGAAACTCTTGTTACCTCGGGCTCAATACATGTATGAACCCCAAGTGTATTGGGTCCTTTCATTAGTTGAGTCTAAATAAGGTAAGTCATTCCCTTGGCCGAGCCTAATAGGGAAAGGTCATTCTTTTGATTGTGATAAAAAGAGTTGGGTTGTTCTTTTAACTAAGATGAATGGAGAATGATCTCTCCCTTGGTGGGGCATAATGAATAAGAGTCATTCTCTTGGCGAAATACAAGGAAATAGAGTTATTTTATTGGTTGTGTCTAAAAGAGACAGGTTGTTTCTTTGGTTGAGCAAAAAAAAAAAGGTCATTCTATTAGCTTTGATGTAAGGGAGATGGTGTCATTCTCTTGGTAGAGCCTAAGAGAGAAGGGTTATTTCTTGGTCATAACTAAAGGAGAATGATCATTCCATTAGTCATGTCTAAAGGAGATAGGTTATTCCCTTGATCATTTCCAAGAAAGATGGTTATTCCTTTAGCTGAGCCTAAGGGAGAAAGATTGTTCTCTTACCTTAGCACCCAAAAAAGCCATTCGCTTGGTAGTGCAAAAAAAATGGTGTCATTCCCTTGACAATTCCTAAGAGAGGTGAGTTATTTAATTAGCAATGTCCAAGGGAGAAAGGTCATTCATTTGGCAATGCCCAAGGAGATTGGTTGTTCCCTTGGTTGAGCCTAAAGATGAAAGATCATTTTTTTTGTTTGTGTCCAATGGAATAAGGATATTTCTTGGTCGTGTTCAATGAAGAAGGGTCATTTGCTTGAATATGTTCATGAGAGATGGCGTCATTCCCTTTGTTATGCCTAAAGGAGTAGGATCATTCTCTTAGTCGTGCCTAAAAAAGATGGGTCATTACCTTAGTCGAGCTCAAGGGAGATGGGTCATTCTCTTGGCTATATCCAAATGAGTAGGTAGTTCCCTTGGTTAGGTCCAAGAAAGATAGGTTGTTTCCTTAATTGATTCTAAAGGAGAAGGATCATTCTTTTGGCTAAGTGACACGACGAAAAAAGTAATGTCTTTTTCCAAGTACAGGAGGGTTGAAGTAATAAATAACCCGGCACGACTAGGGTCGAACCACAGGGAGGTTAATTGTACAAATTATAAATAACAATAATACAACAACAACAACAACAACAATAGTAATAACAATAATAATAATAACAATAATAAAGAAAAAAGCAGGAGAAGAAGAAGAAAAAGATGCTAACTTTAAGATGGAATATTAATGTAAGGATTAAATAATGATAATAACAAATGTCAAGGTTAGAGGATCCACTAATAGTATGTCAAACAAGTATAGTGTAAACTTTTATTATTCAATTGAAAACCACACACAAAGGAGGTTCCAATTAGATTATAGATTGTTAACATGATTACATTAGTCATCTTATTCGATTAATGCTAATATTTGTAAATCTCGTTAAACATTCATGATTATAACTTATATTAATAACAAATTAAGTTCCTTTCATAGCTTAGGTGTTGGTTATACCATATAGTATGGGCTATGAAAGTGTCAAGTATTTGTTGTACCAAGTGTTATACAACATAAATCAAGATTAGCCATTTAACAAGCAAAGTATTAAAGAGTGAATAAGATAACAAATACAAAAATGTTAGTATCAAACATTGGAGCCACTTGAAAACACCATTAGTGTAACCTTTTCACCTTGACATAACTAACTTAGCTAGACATAATGAAAGAAACCAAAATAGATAAACAAAATAAGAACATAAAAGTTAACTAAGTAAAGGAAAGGAAATGAAAGGCATAAACATTACAAAAAATACAAAGAGAGAAAGGAAGAGCATGATCTTGATCTAGAAACCAAGATGCCTAAATGCATGGCAAATGCCTCCTTTTATAGGCCAAAATTGGGAACTATTGATTTGATGACTAATTGATAAGTAGGTGGCCAACTTTTGACTTGGTGACAATCCTTATCTTCTCTTGTCTGCCCAAAACGTCATTGATAACGTCAAAACTGGAGCCAGTTGCAAACATGAAAGTTGTAGGCAATTGTCTCAGCTTTGCATAAATTAAAGGTATATTATATTTATTAGATATGCTATTATAAAATATACTTTTGTTAAGGAGTTATTGATACTTTAAGTACAAAATGATGATATAAAATCTTGATAAAAATGCACTTTTAAGTACTAATTACTAAGCTCAAGAAAAAAAGGTCATTCCTTTAGTCATCGCCAAGGGAGAATGGTCATTCCCTTGGCAAGCCTAATAAAAATGTTGGTTGAACCCAATAGAGATGGGTTGTTCCCTTAGCTGAGATTATGAGAGGAAGATCATTTTCTTAGCTGAGCCTAATAGAGGAGAGTCATTCCTTTGATCGTGCCTAAAAAAGATGGCATCATTCATTTGGCAAAGCTTAAAAGAGGTGGGTCATTCCATTGGTCATAACCAAAGGAGATGGGTTGTTCTCTTGGCTAAGTCTAGGGGGGAAGGGTCATTTTGTTAATCAAACCTAAAATAGAAGGATCATTCCCTTGGTCGTGCCCAAATGAGAAGGGTCTTTCCCTTTATCATGCTTAAAAAAGTAGGGTCATTCCCTTGGCCAAGCCCAAAGGATGAGGGTTATTTTATTGGTCATGCCCAAGAAAAAAAAGGATCATTCATTTAGTTGAGCTCAAGGGAAGAAGGTCATTCTCTTGGTCATGCCTAAGGAAGAAAGATCATTTCCATACTCGTGCCCAAGAAAGAAGGATCATTCTATTGTACGAGCCTAAAAAAAGGTCATTTCATTGGTAGTGCCTAAAGAGAAAGGTCATTATGTTGACCATTCTTAAGGGAGATGGGTTTTTACCTTGGTAAAGCCTAAAAAAGTAGGGTCATTCCTTAGGTCATGCCTAAGAAAAAAAAGGTTATTCCCTTGATTGAGCACAAGGGAGATAGGTCATTCCTTTAGCCTATCCTAATGGTGAAGGGTTGTTCCATTGGTTGTACATAAAGGAGATGGCCTTGTTTTCTTGGATGTACTTATAGGAGATAGGTTATTCTCTTATTCGTGCCCAAAGAAAATAGGTTATTCTCTTAATCATACCTAGGGGAGATGGGTTGTTCCTTTGGCCAAGCACAAAGAAGAAACAAAAGGTGATTCCTTTGTCTAAGCCTTATAGATGAGGTCATTCCCTTGGTTGTGTCCAAGAGAGATGGGTTGTTCCCTTGGCCAAGCCTGAAGAAAAAGGCTCATTCTTTTTTTTGAGTCACATAGAGAAGGGTCATTCCCTTGGCTATGGCTAAATAAGAAAATTAATTCTTTTGGCGAAGCCCAAGAAAGATTGGTTATTCCATTAGCTAATCTAATAGATGAAGGATCATTCATTTAGTTATGCTTAAAGGATGATGGTCATTTTCTTTGTTGAGCCTCATGAAGGAGGCTCATTTACTTATCCATGCCTAAGGGAGATGGTCTCATTCCCTTGTCCAAGCCTTAGGGAGGAGGGTCATTCCCTACATCATTCCCTTTTTTGTGCATAAGAGAGATGGGTAATTCTTTTAGTTAAGCCCAAATGAGAAAGGTTATTCCCTTGTCAAAGCCATAGAAAGAAGGGTCATTCTTTACGTCATTCCTTTAGTTGTGTCTAAAGGAGAAGGGTCATTCCCTTAGTCTTACCCAAGGGAAAAGGGTTATTTATTTGGCCAACCCCAAGGGAAATTATTTATTCCCTTGGTTGAGCCCACAAATGAAGGATCATTCATTTCATTATGTCTAAAAAAAAGGGCCATTCCTTTATCCTTTCCTGAAGAGATGGTGTTATTTCTTCATTATATCCCAATGGAAGAGGTTCATTCCCTTGCTCATGCTTAATGGAGTAAGATCATTTCCTTAGTCATACCTAAGAAAGATGGGTCATCACATTGGCCATATCCAAAAGAGATGGATTGTTTTCTTAGTTGCTCCTTAAAAAGAAGGATCATTCTTGTAGTTAATCCCAAAGAAGAAGGGTAATTTCCTTAGTCAAGCCCAATGTAGATGTTAGCTAAGTTAACAAGAGATGTGTCATTCCATTGGTCATGCTCAAAAGAGATGGGTTTTTCCCTTTTCTAACCCTATGGAAGAAGGATCATTCCATTAGCTTAGCCTAAGAAAAAAAGGGTTATTTACTTTGTGCCTAAAAGAGATGGCATTATTCCCTTGGCAAAGCCCAAAAGAGATGGGTTGTTTTCTTGGTCGAGTTCATAAAAGGAAGGTCATTCCTTTGGTCAAGCCTAAGGAAAGAGGGTCACTCCTTTGAACATGCTAAAGAAAGAAGGGTCGTTCCCTTATCCATGCTCAAGGAAAAAGGATCATTCTTTTGGTTGTGCCCAATAAAGGAGGGTCATCTCATTAGCCATACCCAAGAAAGATAGGTTGTTCCCTTTGTAAAGCTTGGAGGTGGGTCATTCCTTTGGTCGTGCCCAAAAGAGATTAGTTATTCCCTTGGCTGAGCCCAAGGATGAAGGATCATTAATTTGGTTATGCTCAAGAAATGAAGGTCATTTCCTTGTTCATGCCCAATACAAAAGGATCATTCCATTTTCTATTCCTAAGAGAGATGGTGTCATTCCCTTAGCAAAGCCCGATTGAGGAGGTTCATTCCATTGGTCATGCCTAAAAAAGTAGCATCATTCTCTTAACCGTGCCCAAGAGAGATAGGTCATTCCCTTGGTCAAGCTCAAAGGAGATAGGTCATTCTCTTGGCCATGTCCAAGGGGGATAGGTTGTTACTTTAGTCATATCCAATGGAGATGGGTTGTTCCCTCAATTGATCCTAAGAGAGAATGATCATTCCCATAGCTGAGCTCAAGGAAGAAAGGGCATTCTCTTAGCCATGTCCAAGGGAAAAGGGTCACTTTCTTGGCCAAGCTCAATGAAGATGTTAGTTAAGCTCAATGGAGATATGTCATTTCATTGGCTATGCCTAAAGGAGATAAATTGATCCCTTGGCTGAGCTTGAAAGAGAGTGATCATTCTATTAGTTTAGTCCAAGAAAGGAGGGTCATTCTCTTAGTCGTGCCCAAAGAAGATGACATCATTCTTTTGGTAGAGCACAAGAGAGGTGGGCCATTCCATTGATTATGCCCAAAGGAGATGAGTGGTTCTTTTTGAATAAGTTCAAAGAAGAAAGGTCATTTTATTAGCCGAGCCCAAAAGAGAAGAGTCATTTTCTTAGTTGTGTCTAATAGAGAACGATCATTACTTTGGTAGAGTCTAAGGGAGGAGGGTTATTTTCTTGGTTGAGCTCAAAGGAAAAAGGTCATTTTTTGATCATGCCAAAAATGAAAAGGTCATTCCCTTGGTCGAGCTTAAAAGAGAAAGGTCATTATATTGGTTGTGCTTTAGAAGGAAGGGTCATTCTTTAGTTTTGTCTAAGAAAAAAAGGTAATTTCATTAATTAATCTTAAGAATGGAAAGTCATGTCTTTAGCTGAGCTCAAGGGAGGAGGGTTATTCCTTAAACCATGCTTAAAAGAGATGGTGTCATTTTTTTGGTAGAGCTCAAGATATAAGGGGCATTCTCTATGTCAAGCCTAAGAGAGATTAGTTATTTTTTTAGACATGTCTAGGGCAGATAAGTCATTCTCTTAACTATGTCCAAAGGAGAGTGAGATGGAAAAATTATTAAAAAATAATGAAAATGAAACATAGGAGAAAGATATAAAATAATACGGGTTGCTTATTTTTTAATTTTTATTAAAAATAGCTATATGTAGTGTTTTGTTTTCTTTTTTTTTTAATTTTTATTTGTCACTTTTTTTTTTATTCTCAAGTTAATCTTTTCATATTAAATTAACTCGTGATTAGGTTGAATGTTTGTTTCAGTTGATTTTATATATGACTCTCATGATGTTAAAAATAATTTTTAACTTTGAATCAATGCTTGATTTAATAATAAAAAATTTATTTGATTGATTCAAATAAATTAAAAATATAAAGGGCCTATTTCAAACTAAAATAAATATTTAACTTTTAAAAAAAATAACATCTTTATCTTAATTTTATAACTCAGATCAATAAATTTATCATTATTTATTAGCAAATATAGCTCCCAATGATTTATTTAATTGAAAGTGCATATTAAATTTTTAATTTATAATTAAAAAAGTTAATGGTAAAAAAACCACTAACAACTCCTACATATCCTTTGCTGGGTTTAAAAAAAAAATAATTTCATCCAATAACGTAGCACACGGGAATCAAACTAGCAATAATAAAAAATAGAATGTGATGCATGCATAAATGAAAGGTAAGACTTCCCTATTATTTACCAAAAAAAAAATATATTTTTCTTTCATTGGTTAGGGAATCAATTTGTTGCTGTCTTGAATTCCATTTTGTCAATGATTGAAAGAAAAGAGTGTAACGAACAATGCACTATTTAAATGCGAATTGTTCTCTTAAATTTCCGATGTCACTGAAGGTATTCCACCACCAACCTGGTGGCCTGAATACATTTGCAAGCTGAAAAGGCTTGGCCACAAGATGATTGATTTTAGAGCAGGGCAAGTGATGCCATTCCACGAGGTGATGGAGATCGGCATCCCGGGGAACGTGATGGGTCTTCATTTCTACACGTGTTTAAAACCCAATTGGGGTTCCAAGTAGGCACCGTGTTGGCATCTGTGCGCTGTTATGACTTCTGAGATGGTATACGTCCAGTTTTCTTTCAAGCAAGCCGGTCTCCGGTTTTTTAATTTAGATGATTTTAATATATTAATATTAAGAATAATTTTTTAAATTAAAAAATTATTATTTTAATATATTTTTAAATAAAAATTATTTTTAAAAAATGATCATTATCATACTCATAAACTACTTTAACCTGGGATTTGCTCTCATTTCACTCCACTTATTTATGCAATTTTTATAAGAATAGCTATTAGGAAGTGATACTGACTTTCAGCATTACTAGGTAAATTAATCTAATGAGTTTGATTATCTTTTTAATTATTAAATCTCATAAATCTTCTTAGGTTATGATACTTCAAATTATCTTAAGTTTTTAAGCTTTAAGATGAACTATTTATTTATTTTAACTAAATTGAAAGATAAATTGAACACCCCTAATATTAAAGAAGATTTGTAAATAAATCTAATTATCTAATATAATTAATAAAATTATTAAAGAAGACTAATACTTGATTATTAAAGAATGTACGTTTCATTTCTAGAATTCATAGATTCAAACTTTGAAATTAACATTAATTAAAATTTTCTAAATATGCTCTATTAATGTATGTGGAATGCGTGCTCTAAAGATTGCTTGAGAAACAGATTTAGTTTTTAGTTCTGTGCAAGCTAATACGAAAATGTATATTTGATCTTTAATGTTAAATTGAAAAAATAATAATCAGTAAATTGGTTTTTTTTTATATGTGATTGGAAAATGATCGTTATTTTTTAAAAAATATTAAAAAATAAAATATGCTAGTTTGTTAATATGTACAAACAACTAGACACATGGATATTTTTCAACTAGAATTTAATTTATAAATGAATTCAAATAAAATGAACAAAAAAAATAACACATGGTCTCTCTCTCTCTCTCTCACACACACACAAGATAATAACAAGGAATTTTTTAAAGTTAACCACAAGTCAATCCTTGCAAAACTCAAAAAAAATATTCTATTCATTCTAAGCCTAACACCTTCATGGGCTCAGACATGTATTTTGAGTTTAACACTTATTAAAAAAAAAAAAAGAATTTGGAACTCCATACAAATCTTTCAGTATTTTATATTGATCCAATACATATTATTTTATATATAATATAACTTAAAATGTAACAAACATGAAATTGCACTTCAATCATTCCTCTCCATAAAAGAACAAGAATTATAAGCTATAAATACACCATGAATCCTTCAATCTAAAAGTCCATAATCTCTTCATTCTTAACATTTTCAGTACATATATTTTCAAAACCTATCTCTCTAAAATATCAATGTATTTTCTCTTTTTATAAAGTTATTGACTATATTATTGGAGAGTCCTCATGGCCTTCAAATGATACTTCTTACAGGTACCGACTATCGCTTACCTGGGTTTATCAAGCACCACCTAGTACTACCAAAGCTATTGGTCACCTTGGCTTGCAACAATCACTAATCACCTAGTTTACCAGACATTACTTACTACTAGTTATCAATCATTTGAGCTTTTCATATTAAGTTACCAGATAATTTAATTATGGAGAATGGATCGAATTGGTTGAATAGAGAGATCAATCTTATTCTTAAACATCTTGGATTTTGAGACTCATCAATTGATGTTATCTATGGAAAACTAATAAAAAAGCCATCTATTTCTTAAAAAAAAAATTCAATATTTTCAGGTCATTTTATAGCACACAACCAAGACACTCATGGTTCATGATGCAAAAGAAATCTACTCGTTACCGCAAACACATTTAGCCTAATTAGACCTTCAACAACTCACCAATCAGGTGCAATTCCTCACTCAGGTCGTGTTGGCAATCTAATTTTAAAATCAGAAATTGACACCCTAACAAGTCTTAGCAATTATGGTAACACACTTGATCTCATCACCATCATTACTGGCCACTCCCAGCATCGATAGCCCGTTACACTATCTATAAGAGCTTGGGCGTAATGACCTCTAAAAGAGTATTTTACCTCCATACTTGCTAAATCCCTCTAGGGGTCGCTCATGCCATTACGATGCCATTGCACATAATTGGTGCTCCAAACATGCTCTCCTAGCTACCGCGAGATGGACCTTAATTACCAATCTCATTGTTTCGCACCAAACTCTTCAGGCCCCTTAAAGCCCAACAAATCACCTCATGATGCATAATATTCAATGAAAATGTAAGTTTATTTTTGAAATAATAATAATATATATTTGACATACATTTTTTAACTACAAATATTTAGTAAGTGATTTTCGACCACTCTCATTGAAAGGGAATTGACTTGGTCTCCCTAAAGCAATATCCCTATAATCACTAGGGATTGATGTCAGATCCTTCACTATCTAGTGCAGTTTCAGACTGACACATTCTCTAGGCAATGTCAAAGGGTCTCTCACTAATTCACCAAAGGTTGATCTCGGATCCTTCACTCTATAATACAATCTTAGACTGACACATTATTCAGGTGATGTCAAAGGGTCTCTCACTGATTCGCCAAGGTTTGACGTGGGATCTTCCATTCTTCAGGTGATGATTAGAGGCTTCTCACCAATTCACTAGAAATTGATTTAAGATCCCTTATTCTCCAGGTGATGTGTAACAGCTCTCACCTATTCGTAAAGGGTTGGTTTGGGATCCTCCATTCTTTAAGTAATACCTAAAGGCCTCTTACCAATTCACTGAGAATTGATCTAGGATCTCTATTCTCTATGTGGTACCTAATAGTCTCTCACCAATTCATCAAGAAGATTGATCTTGGATCTCCTGCCTCTCCAATACGGTCTCGAAATGACACTATTTTATAATACAAGGCTCCCAAACCCACACGCCATCACTATGGATGCTACCGACCTCCCAGGAGCTCCTAAGCCCCCACGTCATCCTAGGAAGGTCACATACCTCCTATATTTCAGTGCGACTCTTCAAGGGATGAACTTAGTTTTTTTGGTGTAATAGAACCACTCTTTATGGATTCATCCGCTCTACCCTTTAAATTGTTTTCTAAGTTTGGACATTCATATAGGTTTGCTCCTCTCTACCATTTACAAATTTTTCTAGGTATGGGCGTCACCATTGATCACCCTTTTTAGGTTCCTCTTAGTTTTTTAAAATATTTTCTAAGTACAAATTCACCTTTATAGGTTTTTACTAGTCACTTAGAAAATTTTCTAAATAAAAACTTCTTCTTTATAAGTTTCTCCTAACCTTTTAGAAAAAATTTCCAAGTATAAAGTCTTTTATATCTCACCTAACCTTCCTAAAAATCTTTTTAATTATGATTTCCTTCATAGTTCCCCTTTACATGCTTAATTTTTTTAAAAACAATATGGCACACACCCCTATACATTGGCTCTCTTGTTTTTTACATAGGGTTTTAACCCTTCTTCTCATATGCAGAAAATTTAACGAACTTGTCATAGTAACTAAGCATTTTTACAAGTCTACGAATTAATACCAAAAAGACTTGGAGGACTTCTAATGATTTAAATAAAATAGACAAAAAAACCTAAATGGGCCCAAAAAAATATAATGAGCTTAGGCACACATCCCAAGCCCAACACCTCCATTGGCTTAAACACGTGGCCCGAACCCAACACTTACCAAGAAATTTTTCTAGAACCCACACAAGTCTCTCAATATTTTATATCGATCTAATATATATTATTTTATTTATAATTCAACTCAAAATATCACAAAGGTGAAATTACACTTTAGCTCATCCTCTTCATAAAATGATAAAATTCATGGGTTATAAATACACTATCAATCCTTCAAGTCGAAGGTTTATGATCTCTGCATTTTAAACATTTTTAGTATACATATTTTAAAAGTCTATCTTTATAAAATATTGATGCACTTTCTCTTTCGATAAAACTATTAACTTTACTATTAGAGAAGTCATGTGTCCATTAAATAGGACTTTTTGCAAGTATCAGTTACCAACTTAGGCTTACCAGACATAATCTACTGCCACCAAAGCTATCAGTTACCTAGGCTTACCGGGTACTACCTGCTACTACCATAGTTATTGATCACTTTATTTACTGGACATCATATGCTATTAGTTAATAATTCTTTGAATATTTTATATTAAATTATCTAATATTTTAATTATAAAAAATAAATTAAATTATTTGAATTAAAATATCAAATAATTATCTAATAATCGATATCATTGAGTATTTTGAATGTTGATATTCATCAGGCTAAAAGTAATCCTCTTTTCTTTCTTAAAAGCTTTACCAATCAAAGGAGTACAATACCTAACTAAATGATTAAAAAAATGATTAAGTTTGGAGGCTGGACATGACTCAACTATTTATATATATATAAAATGTGCAAGCCAGCCCATGAAACAGATAAATCTTTGGTTTTCGATGATTAGGTAGTTATCTACTGAGAGTAGTTAATCTGTTAACATTCGATCCCACTGATTTACACGCGCTCGTAGAAATGCACAAGCGAAAACGCGTGCACGTTTGAATGCTTTTGGTTTTTGGTATGGACAAGAGTAGTTGTCGATGCCGTCCTTTCCTAATTTCTCTCTTTCACCACTTTACAAGATCACAGAGCTCCTCCCTTCCTCTAATTCTTGCAAACTGACCCAACCCTCCCTCTCCTCTCTCCCAAAACAAATACAAATTAGCATCTCTTTCTTGATTTTTCCCCATACGCGTCTGTTATAGACCTGGTCCAAATCTTTGGGTTTTTTTAATGATATTTATAGATTTATTAAGGTGATTTAAGTATTTTTTTTAAGTATATTAAATCAAAAAATAAGTTGAAGATTGGATTTAAAAAAAATAAAAAGAATTTTGATTTTTTGGCAATACAATAGTTAAAATTTAAGTAAGTTTAGACGATATTGTCGTTATTTATTAAAGGCCAGCTTGGGCTCTTTTTTTATGGGCCATGCATTTAGCCTAGCATACCATACTCCGTAACACATAAAATGTTTTTTTTATTTAATTTTAATTTTTTTAATTAAATTTTTTTATATATATTTTTTAAATAATATTTAAATTTTAATTTTAATTTTTATCCTTTCTTTGGTATTTTTCCTTCTTATTTTTTTTTTAAATAACAATTATTTTTTTTAATTATATTATATGTATTTAAGCATACAAGAGGTTAATATGATTAATATATTTTATATAGTTTAAATTTATTTTTAAAAATAAAATATTATTTTTAAATAATATTCTAATACATGCAACCTTATATAATATTATTTTTTATTTTATTCAATCAACCGGTTTATATTATTATTTGATTTAATAAAAAATTAATTTTGATAAATAACCCATATTCTGAAATTTAGATTTATATTTATCTTTTAATTTTATAATTTTATTTTATTTATCATTAATAATATTTTTTAATTTATTTACATATACAAAAAATATCCAACCACATGGTCAAATTGCTAGTTAAAGACCCAAGCAAAGCAAATACCTTAAAAATATCCGACCACAGGATCAAATTGCTAGTTAAATACGCGAAGCAAATACCTTGATTTTTCTCTACTCTTTCAAGGCCAAGACACCTCCATCCATCCCTCTTTTAATTAAGACTCCAAGAGACTTCGTTTTTCCTCCTCCTCCTCTCTTTCATCCCTCTTCCTCCCGTCACTTCCCATTCTTGATACATCTGTCGCCATGACAGACAGGGTCTACCCTTCTACTAAACCAGCCACAAACAGCAGCCGCAAATGGCACAGCAGCCGCAAATGGCACAGCAGCCGCCAACCCCTCCTTTCCAGCCACCAAAGCCCAACTCTATGGTGCCACCCGCCCCACCTACCGCCCCCAACCCCACCGCAAACGCAGCCGCAGTTGCTGCTGTGCCTGTGTTTTATGGACTACAGCGGTCATCTTCATTCTCATAGTCCTTGTTGTCATAGCTGGAGCCATCATCTACGTCCTCTACCGACCCCACCGTCCCTCCTTCGACGTCTCCGGCCTCCATATCTCCTCTCTCAACCTTACCTCAGCTTCCCATCTCACCACCAACATCAACCTCAACATCACCGCTAGAAACCCTAATAAAAAACTTGTCTACACATATAACCCCATCACCGTATCTGTGACTACAGAAAAAGATGATATCGTTGTAGGCAGTGGTTCGCTACCCTCATTTGTGCATGGTACCAAGAACACAACCTTTTTGAGAGCCGCCATCACAAGCAGTGGCGTGCAACTGGATGATGTATCTGCTGGTAAGTTAAAGGCTGATTTGAAGAGCAAGAATGGTGTGGCTTTGAAGTTAGAGCTGGAGACTAAAGTGAAGGTCAAGATTGGAGGGCTAAAGACTCCAAAGGCTAGAATTAGGGTCACTTGCCAAGGGATCAAAGCCACTGTTCCATCTGGGAAAAAAGCAACAACAGCATCTGTGTCAAATGCTAAGTGCAAGGTTGATTTGAGGATCAAGATCTGGAAGTGGACTTTCTAACAAGGAAAGTATTTCAGGGGAGATATTGTTCCGTGGTTCATCAACGGTTTCTGGGTTTTATTTTTAATTTTTGGCTATTTTTTTTTTTAATTTGACATTTACAGATATTTTATTTTCTTCAACTGTTGGTGATAATAATTAATCATATATGCTTGTAAATGGAAGGGATAAAGTTTGGTGATTGCCTGTATTAGGAGAAAGAAATTTTATTTAATTTGCTATTATACAGATTTGAGAGATTTTAATTTGTTTGATTCTTGATCATCTTGTTAATTAGCGATAGAAGGATCTAATATTTCAAGTGGGAAGGACGGCCATCATATTGGTGATGTAAAGTCATGTTAGGCCGTGTTTTTTTTTTTTTAATTTATATGGGATGTTCGGGCCAGTTTACGCGCATCACGACTAATCCCCATGGTTCACTTAACATCCAACAAATCCAGTGAGCAGATAAGGCACCGCGAGAGTGACAAACATATATAGTGAAGTTCGAACCCAGTGTGAAGAAAGGAACAAACCCTTTCCACCACTATGCCAGAACATCACTTCTATGTTAGGCCGTCTTTTTAGCTAGCTTAGTGGAAGCACAAGAGAATGCAGCTGTCCCTAAAGTCAACGTCGACGGACACCCTATAGAAATCAAAGCCAACCATTCTTTTCTTTTCTCTTTTCAACACGTAAAATTAATATAATGTGAATTTACTATTTAATCGTACAGTGGCATTTATTGACTCAGGACTGCATTTCCACCCGCGTTTTTAATAAATTTAATTTTTTTATTTTATAAAAAAATAATTTTTATATATGTTTTAGATTATTTTAACCTATTAATTTTTATAAATTAATCATAACTACACTTATAAATAAACTCTTATAAATTACTCTTCTAAAAATAAATAAATTAAAAAAAAATATAACAAATCCAGTGAGCAGGTAAGGCACCGCGAGAGTGACAAACATGTATAGTAAAGTTCGAACCTAGTGTGAAGAAAGGAACAAACCCCTTCCACCACTATGCCAAAACATCACTTCCATGTTAGGCCGTGTTTTTAGCTAGCTTAGTGGAAGCACAAGAGAATGCAGCTGTCCCTAAAGTCAACGTCGACGGACACCCTATAGAAATCAAAGCCAACCATTCTTTTCTTTTCTCTTTTCAACACGTAAAATTAATATAATGTGAATTTACTATTTAATCGTACAGTGGCATTTATTGACTCAGGACTGCATTTCCACCCGCGTTTTTAATAAATTTAATTTTTTTATTTTATAAAAAAATAATTTTTATATATGTTTTAGATTATTTTAACCTATTAATTTTTATAAATTAATCATAACTACACTTATAAATAAACTCTTATAAATTACTCTTCTAAAAATAAATAAATTAAAAAAAAATATTTTATTTTATTTGGTGGGTGGGTGTATAACAAGAAATTTTGATATTTTCTATTGGCAGTGCACCGACAAAATTCTGCACACTGTATATTTGATGTCATCATGTTTAAACCTCGTTTTTGAAGTTATTTTTTATTTAAAGAATAATTTTATTTTTTATATTTTTTTTATGATTTTAATAGGTTGATATTAAAAATAAAATGAATTTAAAAAAATAATATGTTTTTAATTAAAAAAAACTTCTTTAAAAACATTTTGAAGATTGCGAAAATGCAAATTTATCTAACCGAACAAATAGCACTGATGACCCATCTCTCTCTTCTTTTTTAATTATTGTTATTATTTGGCAATGACCATCCTGTCATTTTCTGACTTCGGATGCATGTAGCTACCTAGCTTTGATTCCTTAATTAAAATGATTAATCTTTTTTTTATTATTCATTAGATATTAAATCCAGACATTCACTGGCTTTTCTTATGCTTCCAAGCTGTGGTGGGCCCTTTTCAATTATATATATATAAATTCTTTTATGTAGTGGTTGTCATGTCACTTTTATTTGTGCACAAATAATTGATTCTTAAAGAAAATGATGCAGTCTACGCAACATGTGAAATTACGGATGTGTCGTGAGTACTTGTCACCCTCAAATTTATCGTAAGATAAAATTATGTTGAGGAGGCATAAGATGTGGTCTTTTTCTTCTTTTTAACTTTATAACAATTTTTTTAAATATTATATTAATTTAACAGTGGGCAGCACTTTACAACCTTGTAAGTTAGCGTTAGAAAAAAAATATATATATGTTTATTTATAAAAATACTATTATATTTGTGATAAAAATTAAAAAAAAAACTCTAAAGTTAAAAATAACTAAAATACTACTAAAACCGTTGAGTTATTACTTTTAAAATTAGTTCTTGGCTCTTTTTGAAGAAGAGTTGTTAGTAGTTTTCATTTAATTACAAAAATATCATATAAATTATTGTATTTAACAATAATTTCCAGCTACATTCCAACATTCATTACCAAGTATAAAATCTAACCATCCTCATCCTCATCTTCCCCACCATATCCTTCCTTCCTCCTTTTCACCGTAATTTCATCAAATAAACCTACCTAACCTAGCATAATTCTATATTTTCTTTTCAATCAAAGCAACCTAACCAATTTTTACCATAACTGGTAAATAACATCTCAACAATTTAGTTTTCATTTTCACCATAATTATACAATTAGCACAATCACAATGCAAAATTATTGTATAAGAAGAAAGCTACCATCAGAATATTAAAAACATAAAACTGCAATCATAAAAAACTAATGTTAATAACATGCAAAAGTATGCAAAATTATTTTTCATTTTTATCATGTTCATTTAGGGTTAATGACACGATCAAAAGATTGATGTCTCCTTCCAAGTGCAAGAGTATCAAAATAATAAATAACCATGCAATACCGGGATCGAATCATAGAGAGGTTAATTGTATAAATTATAAATAACAATAATACAACAATA
>NW_011500066.1:343603-344019 GCF_000495115.2 Populus euphratica
CTGTAGTTTCTCTCTAATTGTTTTTCCAATGATGTCCCCTTGTGCTAAAGCTTTGGGGATGACTTCTAAAACTTGACTACCTCCTAAAAATACAGCTATTGACACACCTCCCATTAACTCAAGACTACCTTCCTCATACACTAAATGAATCTTTTTCTCAACTAGTAACTGACCAAAATGATTTGTTGATTCTAAAAACTCCTTTTCTTTTCCATGACTAAATCCACCGAAAACACAAACATTTCTTATGTGATGACTTGAGAAACTTGTCATTTTTACACACTTCTATATTTGTTGAAAGTATGGGTTGAATAGAATTAAAAGGAAAGAAAAAAGGATTTTACAGATAAAAAATTAAATAGGCAATCATATCACCTATATATAGGCCAGTTGGAGTCTCACACTCTCTCTCTCTC
>NW_011500066.1:344096-344416 GCF_000495115.2 Populus euphratica
GGCTTAAACGCCCTCTATAGGTCGAGGATAGGCTTCCCATCTAATTTTCTTAAAAACTGGCAAATATGGTCTTTTTTAGTTAGATTTCCAAGACTATACCAAACATGTACTTTATGAAAATGGGTTCATAAGTCATGAATTGCACAATGCTTATCTCTACTATGATGAGACTTAAGAGTCAATAAAAGATTATCTAAAGACTCTGAAGATTATCTAAAGACTCTTTGTGTTTTGAAATAAATCCCTTCTTTTGACAATTTTCATAGGTTTTGCAGAATGCATGTGACTTCGTGAACATGGTGGGCCAATAAAATCTACAT
>NW_011500066.1:344507-346221 GCF_000495115.2 Populus euphratica
GTTATTTATTACTTCGACACTCCTGCACTTGGGAGAAGACAACAATCTTTTCGTCGTGTCACACATCACTCAAAAAATTTATTTTATCTTAGGTACTCTAATGAGCTGGTAAATCTTTTGAAGCAGGAAAATTATTATTTTTATTATACCAAGGTATTGGACTAAAAAAAAGTAAGGATTCGTCAGGAAAGTAATCATCGATTGGTATGATATTAGATGTCGAATCTATTGTCACTTTTGACACAAGATCCGTATCAATATTTTCAGTGCCTTTTTCATTTGTGATTTCTTCTTGAGAATAAATCATTTGCATATCTTCAGATTCATCAAATTTAATTTTACTTAAAGTAGATTTAAGTAGATCATAAACTAATTTTTCAATATGATCTACTTCTTGTAGGGACTTTCAATAACCTTATGACTATGAAGAGTAATGACTAATTTGACTTGATTCATATATTGGCTTCTAGAACTACTTGCATTTACATTATATTACCCCTTGGAATTTTGCTGTGGTTGAGATGGAAACTTACCTTTCTTTTAAAAACTAATAGCAGATGTGAATTTTACAAGAGTATCTTTAAAATCTGTTACGCTTTGAGCAAGTTGAGTGTTGATTGTCTCTTGCTTTTCAATAAATGCATACAAAGTTTCCTCAAAATTTCTTTTAGGAGGTGGAGCATAGGAAGGTGCATATCCATAAGAATTTTGGAAATTATGGTGTGCTCAAAATGGTGGTTGTGAAGTTTATGCATTACTGTTATCACTCTTCCAATTAAAACTTAGGTGATTTCTCCAACCAAAGTTGTATGTTTGCGAGTATAGGTTATGATTGGGCCTTTGAAAACTATTTAAAGCATAGGCTTGTTCATGGAGACATTCCTTAAAAGAAGGTAAAGTTGGACAGTCATTGGTTAAGTGTTCATTAGTTTCACAAATTTGAGACACAATGTTTTCAACAGATTTTAATTGATTACTCTTTTTCAATTCTAGTGTCTCGACTTTTCTAACTAAAGATGGAAACTTGGCTTAGAGGTCAAGGTCTTCTCTAAGGTTGTACATACCTCCATTAGATGTATGAGGTTGATTTTTACTTGGTGCCTCATATGTGCCTGTAGTGTCCTAAATTTAAGCATTTTCAGCTAACAAGTCTAAGTACTCTATTGCTTCATTAAGGTCTTTATCTTTAAAAGTTCAATTGCACATCAATTCAATCATTTGCCTATCTTTAGATGTTGAGCCTTCGTAAAAATGTGAAACCAATCTCTATATTTCAAAACCATGATGAGAGCAAGTATTAAGCAAGTATCGATACATATCCCAACATTGGTAAAATATTTCTCCTGGTTTTTGAATGAAAGCGGTGATTTGTGTTTTGAAAGAGTTTTTTCTATGAGAAGGGAAAAACTTTTTTAAAAATTATTGTTGCATTTCATCCCAAACATGAATGGATCCAGGTCTCAAATTTTATAGCCATGTTTTAACATTATCTTTTAATGAAAAAGGAAAAAGCTTTAATCTGATGGTGTTCATGCTACAATTTAAATTATTATATGTGTTATAATTTAAGTCATTAAATGTGTTACAAACCTCCTTAAATTCTTTTAAATGTAAGTATAGATTTTTCAAATCTAAGCCATGAAAAGAAGGTAAAAGTTGAATAATACCTGGTTTAAAATTAAAATGAGATGCATCAGGAGGAAAAAATATGCAT
>NW_011500066.1:346302-346422 GCF_000495115.2 Populus euphratica
CCCGGCCATATTTTCTGAAAATAATGAGGATACCCTACAAAGTCTACACTTACTATACATGACCACACTCTCATGCAAGTGTAGGAATAGAATAAAAGGAAGAAGAAAACAAAAGAAAAA